>NW_005874598.1:0-15051 GCF_000147115.1 Myotis lucifugus
CCAACCCTCTATCCACGGAGACAAACAAACTAGGGCTCAGTGGTTAATTCTCGTCTGTGCCCTGGACCAAGAATCGAACCGTTACGTCCAGGATCATAGGTCGTCCCTCAAAGACTGAGAAACACCAGCTTGATTCAAAATGCTTTTATTGATTTGAGAGAGAGGGAGAGAGACAGAGAGAGACAGAAAAGACAGAGAGAGAAAGGAGTGGGAGAAGAAGAAGAAGAAGAAGAAGAAGAAGAAGAAGAAGAAGAAGAAAAAGAAAAGAGAGAGATAGCGAGAGAGAGAGATATCAATGTGCCCTCGCACCCAGGGGGTGGCAGATAGAATAAAAGAGCTTAGTAAAAAGGTGAACATAACTATCCACATCCCACCAGCAGGCCAGCAGGACTGGGGCTCAGGTTGCCAAGAGCCAGGGACCCCATCAGATGTCCTACGAGTCGGCCATCAGCTCAAGGATCATTTCCTCCAGGTCATCCACCTTGACATGGTGCACGATGCGCCAGAACCGGCCCATGGAGTCCAGGTACTGGCTGCCCTGGTGTAGTGTCCACATCGAAGGCATGGTGCTCGAGATCAGCGGGTTGGTGGAGAGTGCGATATACCCACTGGGGATGTCGTCCTGCCACAACCGTACCTGCAGGTCACCTTCTGTGTCCAAGACGAGATGCAGCCACGTGCGCTGGTTCTCGTCCTCATACACCGAGTGCCCACGGATCCTCAGGCAGATGGGGTGTGAAGTGAGGTGCACCTTCGACAGTAGCTCGACCATGACCCCTTCGTGGTTTAAGGAGCAAGAGCCACAGCTTCTCAGAGCCTCTCGCTATTTCCTTCCTGTTATGGAAAGACAGGGGATGGGTCTCCAAATGCATTTTACCTCGGCTTTTATCGTTATGGATTTTACGGTTGTGTTTGTGGTGGCCTTTGGTTTATTTTGCAAATTTATAAATCTCAACTTTTCTTTCTTTTCAGTTTTAGAGCTCTGTTCTCAAACAAACTGTACAAAAAGTATGTAAGGTAAAATATGACTCTATGAAGGTAACATGGTCCCTATGGAATTTTAAAAACATTTTTAAATGGCAGTTAACATAGAGCCTTATGTTCATTTCAGGGTACACCTAATGATTAGGCATTTTATAATGGACTAAGAAATCATGGAATTAATCTCATACCCATCTGACACCATACACAGTTATTACATATTACTAGAGGTTCAGTGCACAAAATTTATGCACTCAAGGTGGTTCCTCAGCCAACCCTGCAGCCTCTCCCAGTCTAGGACCCCTTGAGCGATGTTCTACTGATGGTTAATGCCAACTTTAGTGCTTCTGTGGAGGCTCCCACTAACCCCCTGTGCTAGGCTGCTATGAGCCTGCCTTTTAGCTGAGCGGCGCTCCTCTGTGGGAGTGCGCTGACCACCAGTGGACAGCTCCTGCCGTGAGCATCTGCCCTTGGTGGTCAGTGGGTGTCATCGAGACCAGTCGTTTTGCCGTTTGGTCGATTTGCATATCAGCCTTTTATTATATAGGAATGTCTCAATGCTCTACTTTGCTGTGCCATGACTATACTTTCATTTTTTTCAAATAGTTTTACTGATTTCAGAGAGGAAGGAAGTGGTAGAGAAAGAAAGATCAATGATGACCGAGAATCAGGGTTTGGTTGCCTCCTGCAGGCCCCCTACAGGGGAGCAAGACTGTAACCCGGGCATGTGCCATGACTGGGAATTGAATCGACATCACTTGGTTCTTAGGTTTAAGCTAAACAACTGAGCGATGCCAGCCAGTCTATTTTTTTTCTTTTCTTTGTTTTTCTTAATTAAAACTTTGTACTTGGTTCAACTTTTCTTTTTGTCTTGACAACACCACCTTCTTTCTGATCATCTCAGAGGGAATTCACAAACCATAGAACAAGCCATCCCATGCAAATAATATGCTTTACCTTTAACAGCTGGCAGAGGAAAAAGGCTAAGGTCTGCGTCCAGGTGAGCTTCTTAACAGCGGTCTTGCTTCTCAAGTGCTGGTGAGAGAGGCAAGACCAAAATATTCAGGGACAGACAGATACTGGGATATTTGATCAAGCAAACAGGAAGCAAAGAGACAGGTGAAACACAAGTAGAATTCCTGAGGTCTCATAACATCACTTATAGAATGATCTCTCCCTTCCCCAAACCTGGCTATGCTCTTGGCAAGAGCCGTATGGTTTTGCTGCTAAACTCACTTCAGTCCACAAAGACCAAATTCCTCCCTCAGATTAGACTCCATCCCCAATTATTCCTCCTCCTCCTCCCATCCATCTTTTTCTTACCTCTTCTTCTTGCTCTAAAGGCAAAGCACCATTCTTCACTCCTTTCCTCTGTGACCGGTCTCTGCTTCCCGCTGTCACCTGCAGAAGAATGAACATGACCATGATACACAGGTTCCAGGGAGTCCCTGTACCAGGAATGTGTCCAAAAAAACAAGGTTCCCCTGACTCACATCCCAGAAACCAGTCCCTTGAGACAGGTGGTGGTGAGGAAGGAAAGACGTTTATTCAGGTGCCGGCAACCTGAGAAGATGGGGGAAGCTCGTTCCAAAACCCATCTGCAAATCTCAGTGCAGGCAGAGGCTTTTATAAGAAGGGAGACGCCAAAAAGAGCGAAGAGGTCAGGGGGCGGGGCTTGAGAAGTTCTCTACATGCCGACAGGCACAGTCCAATCTGATAAGTATCTTGCAAGTGGTCAGGTGTCGGTCCAGAGTGCGTCATCATAGTGTTTGTCCTCCTGGTTCTAAGGTTTAATGTCAGCAAATCTCCTAGAATTGGAAAGGTCAGAGTTCATATCTTGTAAAATTAGTTCCTAGGATTATTATACAAACATGCTGTTTACCTACAAGATTCATTATTAGTCAGAGTCTGCATTTACAGGAACAATGTGGAAAGAATAGGGAGGTGAGTTGTAATTCCCACTGTGACATGAGTGCTGAGATGCTTCGTTCTTCTTCAAGGCATTTGCAGCCTTTTAAAAGTCAAATTGGCCCTGGCCGTTTTGGCTCAGTGGATAGAGCGTCAGCATGCGAACTGAAGAGTACCGGATTGGATTCCAGTCAAGGGCACATGCTCAGTTTGTGGGCTTGAACCCAGGCTTTGATTCCCGGTCAAGGGCACATACCCAGGTTGTGGGCTTGATTCCCAGTGAGGGACTTGCAGGTTGTGGCCGACCCATGATTCTCTCATCATGGATGTTTCTAACTCTCTCCCTCTCCCTTCCTCTCAGAAATCAATAAAAATATATTTGAAAAAAAAGGCCGATGCTCTATCCACTGAGCCAAACATGCTCAGGCGCTATGTCGTCTTTAAATGACTACCCACCTGGTATGTTAAACCAAAAAAAAAATAATAAACTATTTTAAAACAATGCGCATTTAATCTGAATGCCACACTTGCTTAATATTTTTAAAATGGTTTTATTGTCTCAGAGAGGAAGGAAAAGGAGAGGGAGAGAAATATCCAGGATGAGAGAGAAACACGGATGGGCCGTCACCCAACGCCGCCAACTGGGGATCGAACCCACAACCTGGGCATGTGCCCTTGAACGGGAATCGAACCGTGACCTTCTGGTTGATATGACCACACTCAGTCACTGAACCACTCCAGCTGGGCCTGAAGTGCAATATTTTGAATATGAGAAACACACCTTAGAAACACAACCCTCACGCTCCACAGTCCTCAGCCTTAAAGGTCTCAATGTGCATTTGCAAACACTTTCTTGCAAGAGGAGAATTTAATCAGCACTCAGTGATCACTTTAATGCCGCCATGGATGACATGAAATTAATTTTTGGGGCTCATCCTGGGCCCTCCTCCGCCACCTGTCTTAGGTGCGATGCTAGATAAATTTTATGATCGCTGGGCTTTGTTTGGAGATGTTTAGTGCTAAACACAATTAAAAACCCAAATGCATCTAGAGCTAGACACTAAAGCCACACATAGAGCCTGTTCAAGCCTTCAGCTGACTAGCCTTGGCATCCCTCATAATTCCTCAAAGGAAAGAGATGATCAGCATAAAACACTCCTATCCCCCAAACATTCGTTCTTTTTTTGGAGAGGGTCGTATTGGATGACAAAGCTCAGGAGATCAAACAATGAGAACGCTGCTCATTGAAATGAAAACTATTTCCAGTGATGTCTTCGAAACTTGCCTACCAGGGCTGGGCTAATATTTTCACGCTGAAGGTCTTTTTCTTTGTCTTTCTCTGTTTTATATATTTTTACTAGAGGCCCGATGCACGAATTCGTGCACCAGTGTGGTGCCTCGGGCTGGCCTGCGGGGATCGGCCGAAAGTGGCTCTCTGACATCCCCCGCGGGTTCCCAGACTACGAGAAGGCACAGGCCAGGTCAAAAGACCCCACCGGTACCCCATTAGGTCTGGAGAGGGACTTGGGAGGTTGGCCAGCTGGGGAGGGACCATGGGAGGGCTCCAGGCCGTGTACAGCCTGTCTCACTCAGTCCCCATCAGCCAGACCCCAGTTGCAATCTGACCTACCAATCTGAATGTCTTGTCCCTGGTGGTCAATGCATTTCATAGTGAGCAGTTGAGCAACCTTAGTATATCATTTGCATATTATGTTTGATTGGTTGAACAGATGACCAATCGACTGGACACTTAGCATATTAGGCTTTTATTATATAGGATTGCTTTCATACAGGAAGGGAGAAAGAAACATCAATGATGAGAGAGAATCATACATCGGGTGCCTCCTAAACACCCCCTACTGGGGATTGAGCCCACAACCAGAGCGTGTGCCCTTGACCAGAATCGAACCTGGGACCTTCCAGAGTCCACAGTCCAACCCTCTATCCACTGAACCAAACAAGCTTGGGCTCATTGGTTAATTCTTGTCTGTGCCCGGACCAGGAATTGAACTGTGACCTCCAGGTTCATAGGTCGTCCGTCAACCCCTGATAAACACCAGCTTGGGTCAAAATGCTTTTATTGATTTGAGAGAGAGGGAGAGAGTCAGAGACATACAGGGAAACAAAGAGACTGAGAGAGAGAGAGAGAGAAAGGAGGAGGAGGAGGAGAGAAGAACAAGAAGAAGAAGAAGAAGAAGAAGAAGAAGAAGAAGAAGAAGAAGAAGAAGAAGAAGAAGAAGAAGAAAAGAAGAAGAAGAAGAAGAAGAAGAAGAAGAAGAAGAAGAAGAAGAAGAAGAAGAAGAAGAAGAAGAAGAAGAAGAAGGAGAAGAAGGAGAAGAAGGAGAAGAAGGAGAAGAAGGAGAACTAGAACAAGAAGAAGAAGGAGAACTAGAACAAGAAGATCAAGAAGAACAACAACAAGAAGAAGAATAAGAAGGAGAAGAGAGAGAGAGAGAGAGAGAGAGAGAGAGAGAGAGAGAGAGAGAGACATCAATGTGCCCTTGCACTTGAGCGTGGCAGATAGAACAATGGAGCTTAGTAAAAAGGTTAACAGAACTATACATGTCCCACAAGCAGGCCAGCAGGACTGGGGCTCAGGTTGACAAGAGCCAGGGACCCCATCACATGTCCTATGAGTCTTCCATCAGCTCAAGGATCATTTCCTCCAATCCATCCACCTTTACGTGGCGCACGATGCGCCAGAACCTGTGCATGTTGTCCACGTACTGGCTACAAGATTGGAGCGTCCACATCAAAGGCATGGTGAACGAGGTCAGCGTGCTTGGGGTGAGTGCAATATCCTCAATGGGGATGTCTACCTGGTGCAACAGGACTTTCAGGACATCTTCTGTCTCCATGATGAGGTGCAACCATGTGCGATTGTTTTCGTCCTCATACCCTGAGGTCCTACGCCTCAGGAGGATGGGGTGGGAGGTGAGGTGCACCTTTGAAGGGAGCTGGGCCATGACCCCTGCGTGGTCCAAGGAGCAACAGCCACAGCTTCTCAGAGCCTCTCGCTACTTCGGTCCTGGTATCGAAAGACAGGGGATGCGGTCTCCAAATGCATTTGACCTCGACTTTTATCTTTATGGTTTTTACCGTTGTGTTTGCGGTTGCCCTTGGTTTATTTTGCAAATTTATAAATCTGAACTTTTCTTTCTTTTTAGCTTTAGATCTCTCTTCTAGAACAAACTGTACAAAACGTACTTAAGGAAAAATATGACTCTCTGCAGGTAACATGGTCCTATAGAATTTTAAAAACATTTTTAAAATGACAGTTGTCTTAGAAGATTAGGTCCCTGTCAGGGTACACCCCAATGATTAGACATTATATAATGGACCAACAAATCATGCAATTAATCTCAAACCCATCTGACACCGTACACAGTTATTATAATATAACTAGAGGCTCAGTGCACAAAATTCATGCACTTGAGGGGGGTCCCTTAGTCAGTGCTTCAGCCTCTTCCAGTTTGGGACCCCTTGGGGGATGTCCAACTGACGGCTTAGGCCCGATTTATTGCTGCAATGGAGGCTCCCACTCCCCCCCTGTGCTCATCAGTTGTGAGCCTGGCTTTTGGCTGAGCGGTGCTCCCCCTTTGGGAGCGAACTGACCACCGGTGGACAGCTTTTGCCATCAGCATCTGCCCCAGGTAATCAGTGCGTGTCACAGTGACCAGTCTTTCTGCTGTTTGGTCCATTTGCATATTAGCCATTTATTATATAGGATTGACTCACTGCTCTACTTTACTGTGCCATGAATATTCTTTCATTTTTTTCATATAGTTTTACTGATTTCAGAGAGGAAGGGAGAGGGAGAGAGAGAGAGAAAGATCAATGATAACAGAGAATCACGGATTTTTTGCCTGTTGCATGCCCCTTACTGGGGATCAAGACTTTAACCTGGGCTTGTGCCTTGACTGGGAATCGAATCGACATCTCCTGGTTCCTAGGTTTAAGCTGAACAACTGAGCCATGCCAGCTGGGCTCTTTTCTTTCCTTTCCTTTTCTTTTCTTTTTTTTTTTTAATTAAAACTTTGTAGTTGGTTCAACTTTTCTTTTTGTCCTGAAAACACCATCTTCTTTCTGATCATCTCAGAGGGAACTCACAAACCATAGAATAAGCCACCCTGAACATATAATATGCTTTACCTTTAACAGCTGGCAGAGGAACAAAGCTAATGTCAGCGTCCAGGTTGGCTTCTTAACAGCAGTCTTACTTCTCAGGTGCTGGAGAGAGAGGCAAGACCAAAATATTCAGGGACAGACAGATACCTGGGATAGCTGATCAGGCAAACCGGAATTAAGAGTCAGGTGAAACAACAAGTAGGATTCCTGAGTTCTCATAACATCACTTATAGAATGCTCTCTCCCTTCCCCAAACCTCAGCCATGCTCTTGGCAAGAGCTGTATGGTTTTGCTGCTAAACTCACTTCAGTCTACAAAGTCTAAATTCCTCCCTCAGATCAGACTCCATCCCCAATCTTTCCTCCTCCTCCTGCTCCTTCTCCTCCCATCCATCTTTTCTTACCGGTTCTTCTTGCAATGGAGGCAAAAGCACCGTTCTTCGATTCTTTCCTCTGTGACCGGTCTCTGCTTCCCCCTGTCACCTGCAGAAGAATGAACATGACCATGATACACAGGTTCCCGGGAGTCCATGTACCAGGATTTGTCCAGAAAAACAAGGTTCCCCTGACTCACACCCCAGAAACCAGTTCCTTGAGACAGGTGGTGGTGAGGAAGGAAAGAGGTTTATTCAGGTGCCGGCAACCTGAAAAGATGGGGGAAGCTCGTTCCAAAACCTATCTGCACATCTCAGTGCAGGCAGAGGCTTTTATAAGGAGGGAGAGGCCAAACAGAGCAAAGAGGTCAGGGGGCGGGGCTTGAGAAGGTCTCTATGTGCCGACAGGCACAGTCCAATACAATAAGGATCTTACAAGTGGTCAGGTGTCGGTCCAGTGTGCGTCATCATAGATTTTGTCCTCCTTGTTCTAAGGTTGAAGGTCATCAAATCTCCCAGAACTGGGAAGGTCAGAGTTCATATCTTGTAAAATTAGTTCCTAGGATTCTTACACAAACATGCTGTTTACCTACAAGATTCATTATTAGTCAGAGTCTGCATTTACAGGAACAATGTGGAAAGAATAGGGAGGTGAGTTGTAATTCCCATTGTGACATGAGCCCTGAGATGCTTCGTTCTTCTTCAAGGCATTTGCACCCTTTTAAAAAATCAAATTGGCCCTGGCCGGTTTGGCTCAGTGAATAGAACATCAGCGTGCAAACCAAAGGGTACCGGGTTTGATTCCAGTCAAGGGCACAAGCCCAGGTTGTGGGCTTGATCCGCAGTTAGATGCAGGAGGCGGCCGATCCATGATTCTCTCATCATGGATGTTTCTAACTCTCTCCCTCTCCCTTCCTCTCTGAAATCAATGAAAATATATTTGAAAAAAAAGGCCAACACTCTATCCACTGAGCCAAACCTTCTCTGGTGCTAGGTTGTCTTTAAATGACTACCCACCTGGTATGTTAATTCAAAAACAATAACAAACTATTTTAAAACAATGTGCAATTAATCTGAATGCAACACTTGCTTAATATTTTTTAAATGTTTTTATTGTTTCAGAGAGGAAGGAAAAGGAGAGGGAGAGAAACATCCATGATGAGAGAGAATCACGGATAGGCCGCCACCCAATGCCGCCTACGGATGTTGGAGCCCGCAACCTGGGCATGTGCCCTTGACCAGGAATCCAACCGTGACATCCTGTTTGATATGACCACACTCAGCCAGTGGACCACACCGGCTGGGCCCGAAGTGCAATATTTTGAATATGAGAAACACACCTTAGAAACACAACCCTCACGCTCCCCAGTCCTCAGCCTTAAAGGTCTCAATTTCCATTTGCAAACACTTTCTTGCAAGAGGAGAGTTTAATCAGCAGTCAGTGATCTCTTTATTGCAAGCATGGATGACCAGGGCCCCCCTCCCACCTCCCATCTTGGGTGCGATGCTAGATAAATTTTATGATCGCTGGGCTTTGTTTGGAGATGTTTAGTGCTAAACACAATTAAAAACCCAAATGCATCCAGAGCTAGACGCTAAAGCCACACATAGAGCCGGTTCAAGCCTTTAGGAGATGAGCCCTGGCATCCCTCGTAATTCCTCAAAGGAAGGAGATGATCAGCATAAAACACCCGTAATCCCCCAAACATTCGTTCTTTTTTTGGAGAGGGTAGTATTGGGTGAAGAACCTCAGGAGATCAAACAATGAGAACTCTGGTCATTGAAATGAAAACTATTTCCAGTGATGTCTTCCAGCCTTGCCTACTAGGGCTGGGCTAATATTTTCAAGCTTAATTCTTTTTCTTTATCTTTCTCTGTTTAATATATTTTTACTAGATGCCCGGTGCACGAATTTGTCCACCAGTGTGGTGCCTCTTGCCTCGCCTGCGGGGATCGGCCGAAACTGTCTCTCTGACATCTCCCGAGGGTTTCCAGATTACAAGAGGGCACAGGCCAGGCCAAGGGTCCCCACCAGAGCACAATTGGGGCCAGGGTGGCATGTGGGAGGTTGGGCAGCTGGTTCGGGACCATAGGAGGGCACCAGGGCATGTCCAGCCAATCTCACTCAGTCCCCATCAGCCAGACCCCAGCAGCAAGCAGACCTACCAGTCTGAATGTCTTGTCCTTGGTGGTCAATGCATGTCATAGTGAGCAGTTAAGCAATCTTAGTATATCATTTGCATATTATGCTTTGATGGTTTGAACAGATGACTGGTCGACTGGACACTTAGCATATTAGGATTTTATTATATAGGATTGATTTCATACAGGAAGGGAGTGAGAAACATAATTGATGAGAGAGAATCATACATCGGGTGCCTCCTGCACGCCCCCTAATGGCGATCGAGCCCACAACCAGAGCATGTGCCCTTGACCAGAATCGAACCCGGGACCTTCCAGAGTCCACAGTCCAACCCTCTATCCACTGAGCCAAGCATGCTAGGGCTCATTGATAAATTCTTGTCTGTGCCCTGACCAGGAATCAAACCGTTATCTCCTGGTTCATAGGTCGTCCCTCAACCACTGAGAAACACCAGCTTGGCTCAAAATGCTTTTATTGATTTGAGAGAGAGGGAGAGAGACAGAGAGACAAAGATTCAGAGAGAGAGAGAGAAAGGAGGAGGAGAAGAAAAAGAAAAAGAAGAAACACAACAACAACAACAACAACAACAACAAGAAAGAAAGAGAGAGAGAGAGAGAGAGAGAGAGAGAGACATCAATGTGCCCTCATACCTAGGAGGTGGCAGATAGAATAACAGAGCTTATTAAAAAGGTGAACAGAACTATACACATCCCACCGGCAGGCCAGCAGGATTGGGGCTCATGTTGAGAATAGACAGGGATGCCATCTCGTGTCCTACGAGTCGTCCATCAGCTCAAGGATCATTTCCTCCACACCATTCTCCTTGACGTGGTGCACGATGCGCCAGAACCGGCTCATGGGGTCCACGTACTGGCTGCCAGAATGGAGCGTCCACATCCAAGGCATGGTGCTCAAGGTCAGCGAGCTGGTGGTGAGTGCGATATGCCCACTGGGAATGACTTCCTGGCACAGCTGTACTTGCAGGACACCTTCTGTGTCCATGAAGAGATGGAGCCATGTGTGATGCTTCTCGTCCTCATACACCAAGTGCCCACGGATCCTCAGTCACTTGGGATGCGAGGTGAGGTGCACCTTCGACGGTAGCTCGGCCATGACCCCTCCATGGTCAAAGGAGCAACAGCAACAGCTTCTCAGAGCCTCTTGCTACTTCGGTCCTGGTATCGAAAGACAGGGGATGGGTCTCCAAACGCATTTGACCTCGGCTTTCATCTTTATGGTTTTTACCGTTGTGTTTGTGGTTGCCTTTGGTTTATTTTGCAAATTGATAAATCTCAACTTTTCTTTCTTTTTAGCTTTAGATCTCTCTCCTAGGACAAACTGTACAAAACGTACTTAATGTAAAATATGATTCTATGAAAGTAACATGGTCCTATAGAATTTTTAAAACATTTTTTAAATGACAGTTGACATAGAATGTTAGGTTCATTTCAGGGGTACACCCCAATGATTAGACATTATAAAATGGACTAAGAAATCATGCAATTAATCTCATACACATCTGACACCATAACAGTTATAATATTACTAGAGGCTCAGTGTACAAAATTTATGCACTCAGGGCGGTCCCACAGCCAATCCTGCAGCCTCTCCCAGTCCAGGACCCCTTGAGGGATGTCCAACTGATGGCTTAGAACCGCTTTAGTGCTGCCGTGGATGCTCCCACCACCCCCCTGTGCTTGATAACTGTGAGCTTGGCCTTTGGCTGAGCGGCGCTCCCCCTGTGGGACTGTACTGACCACCGGTGGACAGCTCCTGCCATGAGCATCTGCCCTTAGTGGTCAGTGGGTGTCATAGCAACCAGTCCTTCTGCGGTTTTGTCGATTTGCATATTAGCCTTTTATTATATAGTATTGACTCAATGCTCTACTTTACTGTGCCATGACTATTGTTTCATTTTTTTCATACAGCCCCAAACAAAGCCCAGCTATCATAAAATTCATCTACCATCACACCAGCAAGAGGAGGCTGGAGGGGAGCCAGAGAGAGCCCCAGAAATCAATTTCAGGTCATCCATGGTTGCATTAAAGAGAATCACAGATCGGCCGCCTCCCAAACACCCCCTACTGGTGATCAAGCTTGAAACCTGGGCCTCTAGTCAAAATATATTAAACAGAGAAAGATAAAGAAAAAGACCCTAAGCCTGAAAATATTAGCCCAGTTCCGGTAGACAAGGCTCGAAGACATCAGTGGAAATAGTTTTCTTTTCAATGACCAACGTTCTCATTGTTTGATCTCCTGAGCTTCGTGAACTGATAATACCTTCTCTAAAAAAAGAATGAATGTTTGGGGGAATTTGTGCACCAGTGTGGTGCCTCGGCCTGGCCTGCGAGGATCGGCTGAAACTGGCTCTCTGACATCCCCGGAGGGCTCCCAGGATACTACAGGGCACAGGCCAGGCCAAGGCACCCCACCGGTGCCCCATTATGTCTGGGGAGGGACACGGGAGGTTGGCCAGCTGGCAGCGACCATGGCAGGGCTGCAGGGTCTGTCCACCATGTCTCACTCAGTCCCGATCAGCCAGACCCCAGCAGCAAGCTGACCTACCAATCTGAATGTCTTGTCCCTGGTGGTCAATGCATCTCATAGCGAGCAGTTGAGCAAGCTTAGTATATCATCTGCATATTATGCTTTGATTGGTTGAACAGAAGACCGGTCGACTGGACACTTAGCATATTAGGCTTTTATTATATAGGATTTATTTCATACAGGAAGGGAGAGAGAAACATCAATGATGAGAGAGAATCATACATCCAGTGCCTCCTGGACACCCCCTACTGGGATCGAGCCCACAACCAGAGCATGTGCCCTTGAGAATAATCGAACATGGGACCTTCCAGAGTCCACAGTCCCACCCTCTATCCACTGAGCCAAACAAGCTAGGGCTCATTGGTTAATTCTTGTCTGTGCCCTGACCAGGAATTGAACCGTGACCTCCGGGTTGGTAGGTCGTCCCTCAACCACTGAGAAACACCAGCTTGGCTCAAAATGCTTTTATTGATTTGAGAGAGAGGGGGAGAGACAGAGAGAGACTGAGAGACAGAGAGAAACGAGATGAAGAAGAAGAAGTTACCAACAAGAAGAGATAGAGAGACGTCAATGTGCTCTCGCACCCAGCAGATAGGACAACAAGAGCTTAAGTTTATGAAAAATGTGAAAAGAACTTTATCATCTCACGGGCGGCCTGCAGAATTGGGGGTCAGGGTGACAAGAAGCCAGGGACCCCATCACATGTCCTATGAGTGTTACTTCAGCTCAAGGATCATTTCCTCCACTCCATTCTCCTTGACGTGGTGCACGATGCGCCAGAACCGGCACATGGGGTCCACGTACTGGCCGCACGGGTGGAGCGTCACATGGTGATCGAGGTCAGCGGGCTGGTGGTGAGTGAGATATGCCCAATGGGGATGTCTTCCTGGCGCAACCGAACTTGCAGGACACCTCCTGTCTCCATGAGGAGTTGCAACCACGTGCGCTGGTTCTCGTCCTCATATACGGAGGGCCCACGGAGCATCAGGCAGATGGGGTGCAAGTGGAGGTGCACCTTCGAGTGGAGTTCGGCCATGACCCCTCCGTGGTCCAAGGAGCAACAGCCACAGCTTCTCAGAGCCTCTCAACACTTCGGTCCTGGTATCGAAAGACAGGGGATCGGGTCTCCAAATGGATTTTAACTTGGCTTTTATCTTTATGGTTTTTACGGTTGTGTTTGTGGATGCCTTTGGTTTATTGTGCAAATTTATAAATCTCAACTTTTCTTTCATTTTTAGCTTTAGATCTCTCTTCTAGAACAAACTGTACAAAACATACTTGAAGTATAATGTGACTCTGTGAAGGTAACATGGTCCTACAGAATTTTTAAAAAATTTTTCAAATGAGTTGACATAGAACCTTAGGTTCATTTCAGATGTACATCCCAATGATTAGATATTATATAATGGGCTAAGAAATCATGCAATTAATCTCATACCTTTCTGAAATCATACACAGTTATGATAATATTACTAGTGGCTCAGTGCACAAAATTCATGCACCTGGGGTGTTCCTCAGTCAGCCCTGCGGCCTCTCACAGTCCTGGACCCCTTGATGGATGTCCAACTGATAGCTTTAGTGCTGCCGTGGAGGCTCCTCCCACCCCCACCCTGTGCTCGGCACCTGTGAGCCTGGCTTTTGGATGAGCGGTGCTCCCCCTGTGGGAGTGAACTGACCACCAGTGGACAGCTCCTGACATGAGCATCTGCCCCCGGTGGTCAGTGTGTGTCATAGCAACCAGTAGTTCTGCCATTTGATCGATTTGCATATTAGCCTTTTATTATATAGGATTGACTGAATGCTCTACTTTACTGTGCCATGACTGTTCTTTCGTTTTTTTCATATAGTTTTACTGATTTCAGAGAGGAAGGGAGAGGGAGAGAAAGAGAAAAAAAGATCAATGATGACAGAGAATCACAGATTGGTTTCCACCTGCACACCTCCTACTGGGGATCAAGACTGTAACCTGCGCATGTGCCCTGACAAGGAATTGAACTGTGATCTCCTGGTTCCTCGGTTGAAGATAAACAATTAAGCCACGCTGGCCAGGCTCTTACCCTTCTTTTATTTTTTTCTTTTCTTAATGAAAACTTTGTTCTTGGGGAGAAACTTAGATGCCGGCATAGGTAAACACTAGACTGTGCTGTCTCGCACAACCACTTCAAAAATACAACTAAACGACAAAACGGACATCACCCAGAACCACATGAAGGCTGGCTGAGGGGAAATTCTTCAACTAGAAGGAAGGAGAACAGCGTGCCGAGACTCAGAGGAGGCGCAGTGCAGAAAATACAAAGGTGCGGAGGTACGTGCCGAGCAGGCTGGTGGCTGAGGGTGCGGTTGTCGTTTTCAATCGGGAGGGAGTCTCAGACTCTGAGCTCCAGTTCTGGGCGAGTCTCTAGGGACCCAGACTCAAACGGGAGGAGCGGGACTGTCTGGCATCGGTCGAAATGAGAGGGCAGCTTTCTCTCCGAGGTTTGCAGCGGTTGTTGGGACTCTGAGAGGCAGAGCCTCTGGGGACGGGACTGAGAGCAGCCATAACTGCTCGCTTTGCCCGCCATGTTGATCCCGTGTGACCCGCCCCGCCCAAGCCCTGTGTAGAGCCATTTGTCAGATAGCCTCAGGCAAAGGCTAGATTAGCACCTCCCCAGAGGACAGAAGTTTTCCCACTGCAGACACAGCTGATTCTCACAGCCAGTTGGCCTGGAGGCCAAATCCCGCTAGTATTAACTACAACAATCAAGGTTTAACTACAACAAGACTGCGCACAAAGACCACTAGGGGGTGCACCAAGGAAGCATAAAAAATTCGGAGACAAAGAAACAGGACAAAATTGTCAATGGAGGATATTGAGTTCAGAACCACACTTTTAAGGTCCCTCGAGAACTGTCTAGAAGCCGCCGATAAACTTATTGAGATCTACAAGAAATCATAATGAGACCCTCGATGTTGTGATAAAGAACCAACTAGA
>NW_005874599.1:0-7773 GCF_000147115.1 Myotis lucifugus
ACCTGTACTCGCCTACAAAATGATGAATTACAGTACGAAGCATATGGATTAAATGTCTCTGCAAATTTAATGTGAATTTAAAAATTAGTCAGTATTTGGAAAACACATCTGTGTTTTGATAAATTAACTAGTGAAAATGTTTGAGCATAATCTAATGCTAATTACAGTCAGTTCCAATTCCTCAGATCAAAATTGGGAGCATATGCCCAGATTATACTCACTATTTTCCAGACTTTCTCACTAGCAGTTCAAAAGTTTAATGGGAACCAAAGGAAACGTGTAGTCAGATTAGACAGTTGGTGTTATGAAATTACCCTAATGACATTTTCAATCTGAACCACCTCAGTAAGTGAACACTGACTACAAACAGAAGTCCCAGATTATTACGTGTTTCTATTGTAAAGATGATTGAAAATATGGAACATTTGGTCTTCTATGGGAACATGAGTCCACAAATCACTATAATTTTCATTAATTTGTGATTTATACTCTATATTCTTCCAAAGGGGATTTGAATCGGCTCACATTAAAAGGTATATGCAATTGGACTCAAAGAAGCCAACCGAATCAGTGCAAGAACCCCTGTTTTCCTAATATTTGTACAGAATTTTCAAGCATTCATTAAATAAAAATTGATTGTTATCTAAATGTGTGCATAGCACATTATGGAAAAGTATATTAAATAACAAAACTTCTGCCCTTTTCATTCAGTGGGAGAAAAAGACAGTAGATACACATGATGTTTGTACTGTAACTACTTTATATAATAAGCAGCCACAGGTTTTATCTAAATGTGGGACATAATCAAGTTTCAAATAACAATATTCACCCTGGCTGAGGAAAAAGAGAAAATAAAACAAACACACTGCCCCAGAGCTTAGTATAATGTGACTTCATGCTCATTTTTCATCTGAAACAAACCATCTGAGTTCTGTAGTGATTGGTACCTCCTCTGCAAATATATCATTTTTCCAAAGGATGCTCAAGAGAGATTAGAGATCAATACGGATTCATTTTTATCTTATAATGAAAAATACTGGCTTTACACAACTATCAGATGCCAAGGCAGAATCGAGGGGTCAAGGACCTTGTCTTCTACCTACCACCCTCTTTTATGTGCATGTAAATTTCAAATCATCTTCTTTCTTCTGACAGGTAGGCGCACTAAAGACACTTGAATGATTCACTCTGCTCCTGATGTGAAATTGGATGCAGTTAGCAAGTGAGCCCGAATCTTTTTTTTGCAAAGAAACCTATCTTTAAAATACCAGAGCGGTACAGGATTAGCGAATCTCAGCAGAGGTGCAAGGATTAATCTCACTCAAGGTATTAGAACTAGCATATGCCACGGAGGGATAAGAAATGGATTCATGATAGCTAATTCTTCCATGACTATCTTAAATTTCTTCTTCTCATACTTCTCTCTCCTATTTCTGCTCTTCCTTTTAACACCTTGAATTGTTCTTTGTTCTTTAACTGGCTGCAATTTATGCAGTGGGGGGAAGCTCCAATAACCCACTACTTTGAATCCACAGCATTTACTGAACACAATGATGGCAAGACCTCCCGTAGACACTTCATTCATAGCCTCACTCTTGAACTTTTACCCTCAACCTACTCCCTTCTCTCAATTCTCACTACCTCCATTTTATTGAGTGTTTTCCCATGTTCACCCTGATCTTGAATTTGATTCAGAAGATATTTCCATGACTTTACAAACACAAACTCGACTCCTTTACAAGAGAACAAAACATGACTTCTCCTACTCATGGGTTATTGTCTTCCTCATTTGATCCAGTCTTAAGGCTCCTGTATTCTAACAGTACTGCTATATTACAACAGTCAAAAATTTGGAATATTGGAGAAAAGGGTCACAATTCATTATTATATATGTGAAGGGAATTGAGGGGGGAAATCAACTCATGTATAGTTTTCTTCTGAAAAAAAACAACAATATTTTAAATTGCAATTCAAGTTGTGAATAGGGATAACAATAAAGTTTCTCATTCTGATTTATGGCTTTCATTAATGACTCTTCTACTATTAGAAAACTATTCTATCTCCAGATATCACATCAGCAAAGGATCATCTTCTTGAGACTTGGCCATCTACTATTTTAATTTTCCTCAAGACATTTTATTTAAATATATCTGATTCAAATCTATCTCAATATCTGAATAACATTAGACGTTGTTAGACATCATTATCAACTGATCCTCTGAGCATAGGTTTATCTGCAAAGCAAGAAAAATAATACCTAGTTTACAATGAATGACATAATGGTATAAAGCACAAAATAATAGGCTGTGACGTGGTTCATGCTTCATATATGTTAGTTTTGATAACCATAAACCATGGTGATAATAGCAACCAAAACAGAGAAACCTCTGTTGGGCAGACACTCTTTCTAATTGCTTTAATGCCACTGACAATTCAAAATGGTAGATAGGGTTATTATTGCAGGAGAAACCGGGGATACTGAGGGGACAGGCAGTTTGCCCAAACGAGGGAAGATTGTAAAGAACTGGCAGAGGCAGCATTCAAAGCAAGGCAGTCAGATTCTCTTTGACTCAGTACGGCTGCTAATTTTTGAAAAGTTACTAGAAATGGGCAATCGATAATTCCAGAGACAAGAGTTTTTATTCTGAAACCTGGAAGATTGATACAGAACCAGAGTCTTGCTGAAATAGAATTATTTAGCAGTTGGTTTAGCAATTGTAAACCAGCAGTGACATGTATAACAGAAATATTGGATTTTATGGGGACTGTGTACTGTATTGTGTCATATTGATTCAAATGAGATAGTTCCCATCTCAGTTGAATTAAGTACAGAGAGCCACCCCCAATACTTGGAATAGGATACTGACTTTAGGCGTATATATAAAATAAACTGGAGGCTGATTGAAATTTATGGAAAGGAATTAGCAATAAAGTAATTCAATAAAAATTTATTTAAACTAAATAAAATTAATGAAGGCTTTTGATAGATATGAGAATTAGATTAATTAAAAGTAGCATTTAATGAATACAATTCATTAGAAAATGGATAGGTTAGTGTTTGAATTTAGAGTTATTAAAAATGTTCTATGCTTTACATAAACCATTACCCCATAAAGATATAACCAATACTTTCCAAATCCATACAAACATGAATTTCCTGTAAATTTACTTAAATGGGGGAAGTGGTAACTTTAAATTGATAAAAAGTTTGAATCAAATTGAATAGATTCCAACTATTTATATATGACTTGGGGAAAATATTATGAATGTTTCAGTTACAAATATTTCTCTTAAAAGTATTCCAACCCCTTATAAAGCAAAACTTTAAAAGTCATGTTTGCAATTACATCTTCATCTACTTTTCATCTTCTATCACATTTCATTATTTTTTTTGCCACCAGAGATAACATTTAATTTCTAATATTAAATTCTAATATTTTTCTTAGTCTGTAAAATCTAAATGTCTCCCTGTAGGCTTAATCCAGTTAACTGATATTTAATCAAAGCAAGGAATCCTAAGATAATAATTAAATATCATAGAGTCTCTGTCCTTACGGACTTAAAAGAGTGTAGGCTAAGATGTCTAACATGTTTTGCATCTTGGGTGTCTTATACACTGGCAATGTGATATTGGACAGTTAACATCTTGTATGTCGTTGTTTATAATATCAGATATAAGGTATGCCTTCTCCCAAGGTCAATGATGAAGAACAATCAGTGAAATGTTATATAAGAACTAGCCTTATGCCTTCCCATAAAAAGATACTTCTTTAATATTAACTTCTACTTTCCTGAAGATGTGATCTAGAATCAAATCTGTGTATATGACTTTCTTCCCTAGCGCCACTTATATCTATTCAAATAATAAGGGTATTAAAAATGCCCATATAGCCTTTTTCGATAATTAATATATATATTTTCATTTAAAAATGTATTAGTTAGTATTAGTTACTTTATTCTCACTTAAATGTAAATTGCAGAGAGCTAGGATTTTGCCTTTTTGATCACTGCTGTATGTGCAGCTCTTAACATAGGGTCTGTCAGAGTAGATATATGATAAACAGATATTGAATGAATGAATCATGGCCCTAGGCCCACAGTAATGGCAAACCTTTTGAGCTCGGCGTGTCAGCATTTTGAAAAACCCTAACTTAACTCTGGTGCCGTGTCACATATAGAAATTTTTTGATATTTGCAACCATAGTAAAACAAAGACTTATATTTTTGATATTTATTTTATGTATTTAAATGCCATTTAACAAAGAAAAATCAACCAAAAGAATGAGTTCCTGTGTCACCTCTGACACGCGTGTCATAGGTTTGCCATCACTGCCTAGGAGGTAGGTACTATTATTGTCATAGTTTACAAATGTGGATGTTGGAATACAAACTTAGATAAGCATCTTGCTTTGCCCAACCAAAGCCATATACCGAGTAAGTGGAGAAACAGGTTAGCAAATAATTAGATGTCAAGTTCTTCAATCATATGCTAACGGCTGCCTCCTTCAGAAGGGACATACACTCTCCAGTTTATCAGTCCACAACCAGCCCTCTGCACTCTCTTATGGTACCTGCTTGAACCTTGTTGCATTTGAGTTTGTAATTCCAAGCAGAGATGTCAGAGGACACAAGGAAACTGTGAGGGATGGTATATGGATAGATAGAGTATATGGGGGGGTGAGGAATAGAGGGGGGGTGAAATAGAGAGAGAAAGAGAGAGAAGCAGAGGACAACTGGAAGTTTTAGCAACAGTTTAGTCCAAAGTCCTAAAACAACCTATATATACCTACCACCACCATTGATTGCAGTCAGACTATGGAAAAGATAGTATGCCTCCAAGTCTATATGCCTGTAGACATACATAGAACCATTTCTTTCTCAGAGAAGCCTACTTCGTTGCAGAATACACCTACTGGATTCTTACTGGACGGGGAGTTTTGGTTTCTCAACTAGATCATAAATCCCTTCTCAGCTGATGCATGCCATTGTAAGCACTGCTCACATCTGGTTTACTCTTTATTACTCATTTGAACCCATCTCACCAGACATTGTAGCTCTCACTGCCCTCTGCTTGTGAGACTGCTGTTGGCCCACATCTGAGAGGGGGCTGACAAGGGGTCTGTCTTCAGTGGGTTTTACAGCGGAAATATCTTATTCAACAATAACATTAAAACCAAATCACAAATTGGTTGCTTTCTAAACAATACATATACAGCCTCTAAGAGAAAGTTTTGTAATGAAGTGTATATGAAATGATGTGCTAATTCTGTAAAATTTAAGTTGCATTGATTTGTGGTGAGCAAAATGCAGAGCAGAGATTGTGATTTCTTCAACCTACCTGAGGATGACAGACTTTTATTAGAGCCTGTGCTAGAGTGTGTGATCACCTGGAGCCTCACATGTCATCCGAATGCTATTTTTTTTCTTCCTTTGATCTTAAGAGTTATGATAATTGTAGAGTGTCTTTGAGGACAAATGTCTAACAGCTGCCCCGCTCCCCAAATGTTCTACGTTCTCTGCTATCTGCCATTGGAGTAGAAGAAAACACTAGCAGATGCATCCAGAACTGTTCTTTGTAAATCATCTATATTTCCATTTGTTTCAAAGGAACAACTCATTTTTTCTCCATTATTTTGTGCAACACATAGAACAACACATTTGTTCTCTCCTTTAACTTCCTCTTTCATACTGTGACATTAGATGTTTAGGTCTGAGTCATAAGTTCAGTTCTGTTTGTATGTCCTTTTTTACCAAATGCTTAGGTTGCTGCTGCATAAAAAAACTTGCATCGATTTGCAAACCCAAATATATATATTGACTTCAGAGAGGAAAGGAAAGGGAGAGAAAGATAGAAAATCAATGATGAGAGAGAATCATTGACTGGTTGCCTCCTGCACACTCCCCACTGAAGAGGAGCGGGCAACTCTAGCACATGCCCTGACCGGGAATCGAACCTGTGACCTCCTGTTCCATAGGTCAATGCTCAACCACTGAGCCATGCCTGCTGGGCCCATATACTTTCTATAAGTTACTGCCCTTGGAACAAATTTTACAAATTGACGCATTGAAATTCTACAAGAGGAGAAACTTGATTTTGATTTGTGTCTATCATGTTCATTACTGTGTTACAGTGCCTACCGCAGAGCTTTGAATGCAATATGAACTCAATACATACATACATATATGGTAAATTAATGACTAGAGCTCTAAATGCCATTGAGTAGCTTCGCAGACCTCAGTTCTCCATGGTAGTAGGACCATATCCAAGGCTGTCAGTATTAATGAAAAACAAACAAACACAGAATGGTATAAAATTTGGAGTTGAATTCTTAAAGAATTCTTAAAGATTATTAAAGAACCTACTATTAATATTAGTAGCAATGCAAATATAGAACTTATGATATGAAAATAATTTCAGCTTGTAAAATTATGTTTCTATTTCTTAAAGCTATTGGTTTTGTATCCAAATCTTTCACAACACACTTCCAGTACTTCTTTCTCCATAAAATCTCCATGAGTTGCCTAATTAAATGCTCTCCCTCTTTTCTACATTTATACTACTTGAAAAAATACAATCTGTCTACTAAAAGCTCACTGAGACCACAGAATTTCTTATTTATAATATATGCTCAGTTATAAGCACATTCCATATGCTAATTCATCCCATTTCAAATATTAAAAGCAACCAAAATCTATAAGGTAGCACAACCCATATCGTTCAACTAAAACCTACTGTAATATTTATTGAAAGCAGAGGTTGTTTGTTGGACTGTCAATATCCTCTTTCTTTTTTTCTGCCTCCTATTTAAGAGCTCTATAACCTAACACATATGAACAGCAAAAAATACAAATTTCTGGGAGAAACTCTGATCATGTAAAAAAAGATAAAATCCTAATATATCTTATATAAACGCTCACTAACACATACACACCACCACCACCACCACCACCACCACCACCACCACCACCACCAATACCTTAAAAATTCATCATGATGGGTTATTTCTCTTTAATTTTTTATAAGGAACCTAATGACTAACTGTATAACCTTTGTTCTCTTAGCTCCAGTAGTCACAGCTATAAAACACAAAGGGTGAGAGTATTGTTCCACAGATTTTCTAAGAATATTAAATAAGCTAATATACATAATGCATTTAAAATATTATCATTCTTAATAAATAATCAGATTTTATATGGATATTGGATATTTTTTATCCATCAAGTTTATTTTTTACCTACAATACACTGTGAAGATTTTTTTCATGCCTTTAAATATCTTTTCAAAATGTCATTTTAATGGTTGCTTAGTTATGTATCATAAACATATAATTTAAACCAACCTTTTATTGATGGGTTCTTATATAGTTTCTAAATTTTAGCTGTCATAATTATTGCTGTGATGAATAATTTTATTTTAGACACAAATGTCTATAACATTTTTTTTTTCCTTTTAGGATGCTTTTGAACTGATACATGTGCTAAATTACTTTAAAATATTGTGTCAATAACTTCCCTTTTCCCCCAAAGAATGGAAACATAATTCTCTCTCCAGGTGTTACAATTTAAAAATTATTTTTAATTTGGAAAGTTCAGAATTACTATCTTGTTTTATATAATTAAACCTTTTAAAAAACTTTCTAATTAGCTTACAAAATATTTTGAGGAACATTTATTGTCTGGGGGGGGGGGGTGGAAAAAGAAGGAGGGGAAATGAGAAAGAGGGAAATGAAAAGTATTTTTTTTTGGGGGGTCCATTTTTTCTTTTTGTTTGGG
>NW_005874599.1:8053-15327 GCF_000147115.1 Myotis lucifugus
CACCCAAAGTCAAATCAACTTGCCTCACCATATATTTGACTCCCTTACTCTTTAGTATCCCCCCACCCTCCATCCCTCTGGTAACCAGACCATGCATATCTCCAACCATAATGTTCTATAGATGGTGGACCTATCAACCTTGTCATGTACGTGGAAGATGTATGTTTCCTAATGGTTTCGCTTATTATTTTAGTAATTTTAATGTACACAAGAGTTTTAAAATATAAAGTTTCAGTGTCATTCAGAATTAAACAGAATTATTTCACCCAGCCAGTGTGACTCACTGGTTGAGAATCTGATGTCTCATTTCAATTCCTGGTCAGGGCACATGCCTAGGCTGTGGGCTCGATGCCCAGTAGGGGGCATGGGGGAAGCAATGATTCTCTATCATCATTGATGTTTCTCTCTCTCCCTCTCCTTTCCTCTCCAAAATCAATAAAAACATATATATATATTTTAAAAACAGATTTATTTCTCCTGGTAATCTAATCCTAAAGAAAATTTTTGTTTGCCTTGAGAGTTTTGAAATTATTAATTTTTTCTAAAGAAGCAGGAAGTACTTATTCTATGTGGGCAAAGGGACATTTAAATTTTTGCCTTTATTTCTAGACTAGAGCCCTGGGCCCCTCGGCCTGGCCTGCAGGGATCGAGCCGAAACCGGCTCTTTGACATCCCCTGAAGGGTCCTAGATTGCTAGAGGGTGGTTCTTGGGTGAAGCACCCCTGAATCGGGCTCCCTCCTCTCTGGTTCTGGGTTCGTCACCCGAGAACCGCAACTGCCAAGTAACTCCAGCTGGACAGCTCCTGTGTTGAGTGTTTGCCCCCTGGTGGTAAGTGCGTGTCATAGCTATAGATGGCCTATCTTAGTTTATACTAGTATTTCCATCAGCTATCCATTCCAAAGAGGGTCTTCAGATTAATCTTTATGATATACTATTCAAGAAGTTATGTCCTACCTGGTTTGGCTCAGTGGATAGAGCATTGGCCTGCGGATTGAAAGGTCCCGGGTTCGATTCCAGTCAAGGGCACATGCTTGGGTTGTGGGCTCGATCCCCAGTAGGGGGCATGTAGGAGGCAGCCAGTCAATGATTCTCTCTCATCATTGATGTTTCTCTCTCTCTCCCTTCCTCTCTGAAATCAATAAAAAATATATTTTAAAAAAAGAATTTATAATGTCCCCCTCTTGCTTCCACTGGATTTGGAAGATCTATCACAATTTGATTAGCATCTCTTGACCCTTGTTTCCGGGTCCCCTTGGAGCATTTACTGTTGGTATGCACCACATGCCCTCAAGATGCAGCAGTCTGTGATGCTCTCCCAATGGCTTTGGACTGCAAAGTGGGAAGTGCCAGGGAACAGCTCTCCATCAATCACAGTGTATCTCCTAGATGCATAACAGTGTAGCCAAAGAGCCCTACTTGCCAACAGAAATAATGCACCCCTTATGGATTTACTTTTTATTTTTGTTTTATCCTCACCCGAGGATATTTTTTTCCATTGATTTTTAGAGAAAGTGGGAGGGAGGGAGAAAAAAGAGAAACATGGATACAAGAGAGAAACATTGATTGGTTGCCTCCTGCATGTGCCCTGAGCTGGGTGGGGAATAAACCGGCAGCCAAGGTACGTGTCCCTGATTGGGAATCAAACCCACAACTCTTTGATGTGTGTGTGGGGGAGGGGGGACGGGGGTGGGGGGGGGAGGGTTTGACACTCTAACCACTGAGCAATACCAGCCAAGGCTGCACCCCTTATGGATTTTATTCTCTTGTCTCATTTCTCAAGTCTCCCATAGGTGCTTCTTGTGACCACCTCCCAACCGCACTGGAATATTCATCCCTCAGTCTGCTTCTAGGAGAACCCAACCCCGGAAAACCCCTCTTCCAGGCATGGTCATACCTTCTCTACTATACTAGACACATCATGTATTCCTCCTTCAATTTGCTTAATGTCGTGACCACTAGGCCTTCAGTATATTTCAGTAGATTGTTCCTCACCTGAGGGTGATTCAGCCCCACCCAGTGGGATCCCCTCCTTTGGCTGCTCCTTTGCAGCAAAACTCACAAGCCACACCTCCTAAGTTTCTGGCCCCTCCCTCCACCTCCTTATGTGGATGAAAGGCCACCTCACAGAGCTTGGGTTATGGCACTCCAGTGATGATGAAGTAGTCACTCAATGCATCCTACGTTACAGGGGGTGACCTTCCCTTAGAGTGAACTTGGACACATGAGAAATAGATGGGGAAGATGCAGTCAGATAAATGTGTTGGGAGCACCTTAATAAAAATAATTTTACGAAGACTTGGAGATGCTATTTCTAAGAGACTGACATTACTTCCCTTGAGTTACTTAAGAATCAACCGAAAGGCAACGGTTCTTGGCATCTGTTATGAGCCTGCCACAATAGGAGCCACTGAATGGACGATAAAAGAATCACGAGTCAGAGGTGGGGAAGTTATTGTAATACCCATTGGCCTAACCTCAGAGAGCCAGTACTGAAGTGTGTAAGCATTCCCCAGAGTGCCTCCTCCTGCTATTATCGTAAACTAGAAGCGCAGTGCACAAAAATTTGTGCACTTGGGGGGGGTGTCCCTCAGCCCAACCTGTGCCCTCTCACAGTCTGGGACCCCTCGGGAGATAACCACCTGCTGGCTTAGGCTCGCTCCCCTGGTGGCAGATGGCATGCCTGATCTCCCGGTGCCTGCCCTGTCTCCCCCGGTTGCAAATGGCAGGCCCGGATCCTGCGCTGGGGTGGGCGGCGGCCTGGGATCTTGCTGCCGCCCGCCCTGGGTGGGGAGTTGCAGCAAGATCTGCCTGCAGTATGCAAATTTAATGGCCATCTTTGTTGGGTTAATTTGCATACTCTTCTGATTGGCTGATGAGTGTAGCAAAGGTATGGTCAATTAGCATCTTTGTCTTTTATTAGTGTAGATGGGATTGAAATCCTTATTGTAAAGACAGCTTAATATGGAAATGAATAAAGAACAATATAAACTGCCCTTGGATCACTATTGCTAATACTTTGGTATATGTTACATATGCCCAGTGATTGTTCACTCAGTGTACCCAGAAAGGGGCGTTCTATAACTCTGCATCAGCCTTTTTATCTGACTTCCCTTTCCTAATGTAATTATATAATCTTTGAAAACGTGCTATGCAACGTCTGCATAGTATTTCTTGTGTTGAACCTGTACTGATTTGTTAAACTAATAAGATATTGCTGGGCATTTAAGATTGTTCCCACTTTTTCTTTCGTACAAAAACCACTGTGATGAATGTCCTTGTAAAACACATGGATTTACACCGCAGGGATTGGTTTTAAAGAAGAGTGGTTCTTTCTTTGGAGGGTTGACTGTGACAGTAATCCTGACTCCTGAATCCTAAAAGCAATACAGCATAATAATGACATGAAGAACACAGCAATCATTCCACCTGAGCTGTTATTAATTTTGCATATTATCTTCCAGATTTTCTGTGTGTTTTTTTCACATGGCTATGCTTATGAGGAAAATATTTTTAACATGACTTTTTCATTTAGTATTTTCTCTTATGCAGTTCCAATATTGCTAGAGGTACTTGATTGTTATTATTCTTTTTTTATTGATTAAGGTATTACCTATGTGTCCTTATTCCCCCTTTGCCCCCACCCCACCCCCATTCATGCCCTCACCCCCCTGGTGTCTGTGTCCATTGGTTATGCTTTTATGCATACATACAAGTCCTTTGGTTGACCTCTACCCCTTACCCCCAACCCTCCCCTACCTTTCATCTGAGGTTTGAGCATCTGATCAATGCTTCTCTGTCTCTGGATATATTTTTGTTCATCAGTTTATGTTGTTCATTAAAATCTGCAAATGAGTGAGATCATGTGATATTTATCTTTCTCTGACTGACTTATTTCGCTTAGCATGATGCTCTCCAGCTCCATCCATGCTGTTGCAAATGGTAGGAGTTCCTTCCTTTTTATAGCAGCATAGTATTCCATTGCATAGATGTACCACAGTTTTCTAATCCACTCATCTGCTGATGGGCACTTAGGCTGTTTCCAAATCTTCACTATTGTAAATTGTGCTGCTATGAACATAGGGGTGCATATACCCTTTTTGATTGGTGTTATTCTTAATGCATGCATCATATTCAACTAAGTGTATGGGTCATGACATGACTGATAACATCCCTTCAATGTAAAAACAGTTAGGTTTCATCTAATATTTCATTATGAAAAATGAAAAGATATGTAAATATATATAGACACATGTATATATGTATACATACACACATATATGTAGATATACATACAAATATGCACACACATGTATATATCATAGTTTACATATATACATATATGTGTGTACAGTATATACACATACATACATCTTGAATGTGTGTTTTTCAGTGTTAATCATTGGTTTTCTGTTAGAATGTCAATCATCATTAAAAAATCAAGTTACTCAAGGGTTAAGAAGTGAGAATAGTCTTATAACTGCTCATCCTTTAGCTGTTAGATGTCGTTTCATTGGCATGATACTCAAATTCCTTTAAAGGCAAGTAACAGTGGCACTCTATTCCATCACTGTGACCTGCACAAGTTAATTTAACTTTATATTGGATATTGGACTAACATTGTCCAGGAAAATCATTTGCCCTTCTCAGTGGGGAGGGACATAGACCAGCAAACGCATTTATTTTTATCCTTTACCATACAAAGGCATACCCCTGCTCAGTTGAGGACTCAGAAGCATTTGCTATGTGAGCTGGGGACAGCCAATAAAACAACCAAAGTCTGTTATCATTTATCTTGATTTAAAAGGGAGATGCTATTTCTGGGATTGACCTGAAATGTCACATTTGCTACAGCCTTTGTCTACAAAGTCAAACCTTTTCCAAATGCCTAAGTGACAAGAAAGTTGACTAAAGTTTATTGACCACTTGAATCCTTCAGTATGGTTAGGAAATTTACATAAAATGATTATAACACCATCCTTATGAAATAGGTGACATCAACACCTTTTAACCTAGAAGGAAGTTATGTCTCTAAGATTTTAATTCCAAGTCAGACAGCTCGTCTGTGCAGAATTAGCTTTCAAATCCATTTAAATTCCTTTAGTAAGTTTGTAGGATATAAAGTGTTCTGGACACTATAAGCATCACTGGGAGAGACATGATAAGATAAAAAGGGGTTTGTTTGGTTGGTTTTGGGGCTTTGTGATTTTATAATCTAGGCATCTCTATCACATTGTTGCTTACTTCAAAGTGCATGATGGAGGTGTTTCCCCAATTTTTTTTCAAAATTGGATCCAATATAATGCCTATGGAGAATGGATACTGCCTGAAATTAAGGACAAATGGTATCTACTGATCAAGAATACAGAACACCCTTCCTTTCACAGAAAACAACAATAACAACAAAAAACCACCACCAACAAAAAGAATATGGAACAGGCATCATGTACCTGCTGTACAAAGAGCTCTACATGTAATATCTGACCACTCTGTTAATTGACAAAGACAATGTAGGCGTGTGTGTGTGTGTGTGTGTGTGTGTCTTTTGGAATTCAGCCTAAAATCCTGGGAGTGAAGATTTGCAGGAAAAAAACTAAAATGGAATGTGAGTCTTCCTGCACAAGTCGCCATAGGAGAATCTCCTTTTGTTCTTGCAACACCAGCCAGGCCGCGAAGTTCTCTCCTTCAGCCACAGTCTGCATACCATGTTGGCATTGGTACCTTTGGTGATTGGAGACTACATCCTCAGACTGGGAATTCTTTAACTTTCATCTATTTTTTAAAAAATTTATTCCTTATTTACTGATGATGGCAGGACAAGCATCTGTCTGAGCCCAACATCTGTGTCGTGATTCGGATCACCGTGGACTGAGGGGTAACTTTCAAATGCAGATTGGAAGGCAGAAAGCATCGCCCGTGACTGAAGAGGCAAACTCCAACACAAAAGTCTCCCTACAAGGGCAGGAACGTTTGGTTTCTTTGTTTACATCAATTCCCACTGAAGATTGCTTTGGGTTTATTTATTGAAATAGAGAGAAAATTAAAATTAAAAAAATATAAGGTCAGAAGTAATCATTTCACTGCATAAGCAGGAACATATATCACATTGGAGTAAGTGAGGGTACCTCCTTCTTTAAAGGGGAGGTAGGGAAGGTAGAGGAGGGCATAGAGGGGGTAAATGGTGATGGAAGGAACTTGACTTGGGGGGGTGAACACACAATACAGTGTAGAGATGAGGTACTACGGAATTCTACACCTAAAACCTACATAATTCTGTTAACTAGTGTCACCCCAATAAATTTAATAAAAATGAAAAAGCCTGCCCAAAATAAATTTTTTTAAAAAGGGATGTAAAGGCCCTTGGAAACCTCAGCACCACACTTCTTCAGAAGGCAGGCCAATAATTACATTGTCTCAGTGAAGGGGTGTGATATAAGCTTTTAATTTTTTAGATTTTAAAAGAAAGTGTGGGCAATTTCTTGGATAGGAAAGGGGGCAGCGTGGTTCTGGGTCCAGACCGGGGCCAGCAGTCTTGGTGTCGGCCGGCCCCTTTGGGTTCAGTTCCGCTTGCGAATGCACATAAATGCCATAAACATCACTCAGATATTGACGAAAGCCAGATCTGACCTTTAGATGAAGGTGCGTGATTTCTTTCATTGAAAAAAATAATAATAACCCATCTGGCATGGCTCAGTAGTTGAGCATCGACCTATGAACCAGGAGGTCACAGTTCAGTTCCCAATCTGGGCACATGCCTGGGTTGCAGGCTCGATCCCCAGTGTGGATCATGCAGGAGGCAGCCGATCAATGATTCTCTCTCATCACTGATGTTTCCACCTCTTCCTCCCACTTCCTTCCTCTCTGAAATCAATAAAAGTATATTAAAATAATAATCATAATAATAAAATCAGAGCATACCATTCAAAACTCTGGACCAGCGAGGATATGCAACTAAATCGGACTGAACTATTGTCATTTTAGGAGCCCCCCCCCCCCGCCCCGACAAAAGAAGAGCTTTTGGGGAAAGGGAAGAACTCCTGGGAATGATGAAAACTACCTCCGATGCAGTGTATGTACTGGGTCAATTATTTTGAAAACAGGAGGTTCGGAGAGACACAGTGTGGTCATAGCTGATATCAGCAGCTTGGGAGGCGACACTGCTTTTCGAATGGGTCTGATTTGGCTCCAGATATTTCCAGAACTTCCCTCTGAGATGAGGTTTATGACTTTTTACTTCAGATTTGTCGGGCCCAGCTTGGTCATCCATCAGTTCTGT
>NW_005874600.1:0-15040 GCF_000147115.1 Myotis lucifugus
GGATGATGGCTCTGAATCTATTGAGGAGTAATTGTCAGAGCTCCAGTAGAGAAAATGATCTGAGCTAGGAATTAGACTTTCCTATGGGAAGTTTTCAGTGATCTAGGCTTAGTGTAGAGGTATGGAGAATTATGGATTCAGTAACAAATAAATTGCTGAGGAAATCGGTATATGAGAGGGGCAACTGGTCACTATGCAACCAGGTGTAGAGAGGAAAAACAATTGGGAGACAAAATAACCAGAAGTTGTTTGCACATTAACCACGTGTCAGGCACTGTTCTGTCCAGTTAACTCTGTGGTAGCTTGGAGACATACTGTGTGGCTGGTTTGATTTTTACCCCCATTTTACAGATGAGAAAAATGAGTCTTTTCTTCCCATTTTCTTCACTCTGGTATACCTTCTCTCCTCTTCTTCTGCCTTTGCCATCACTTCACCCTGATTTAATTGTTGTTTTTCCACTTAGAAGAAAAGGGAGAGATAGAATACTATATTCTTCATCCTCAAACTCTGCTTCTGCCTCTCAACTATTCACACCTCCTACTTCGACTTATATCTGGTGAGTTTCCATCTCACCACAGTGCTCTAGGATAGCACTTATTACTAAAACCAGCTAGTTATTGATAAATTTTCAGGCCTGAAAACCCAAACAAATGGACAGCAACAACAACAACAACAAAAAACACTTAAACAAATAAAAATGGCTTTCTCTACTTTATATTATAAAAAGAGTTGATTTTTTCTTCTTCTGAATTTGTTATGCTTGAAGCCAAACAGAGTCTTCAGGATTCCTCATTTTAGTATTATAGGTGGTTTGTACCAGATCAAACTCTAGCCTAAAGGGGAAGACAGACGCCAGGCTCTAAAAGGATTTTTGCTCATTCTTGAGTGGTCCTTTACCTCTAATTTGAAGACAAAAAAGTAGATCTCTTCGCACAACCTTGCACTATCAATAGCATGCTGTGCATGTTTTGAAGGGCGTGTCCCAGTCATCTCCTCTAAACATATTCTCATGGATCCAAGAGCTCTCTCAAAATACAATGGATGTTCCTGAGCAAAGGAAACAAGAATTTGCTCTGATTGTTTGTTGTTTGCTCTTATAGTTAGTTTTAAAGATTTTTAAACCAATATGCATGTTTTTAATTTCCATGGTGTGATGGTATATTTATGACTTGCCAGAGTATAACTACGTCTGATTTTCAATCACTCAGTCAATCAGTTATTCAGTAAATACTTAAGGAGTGCATGCTCTCGGGCTGGTACCACAAGCCAGTCGTTGGCTTTCTTGCATCTTACCAGTAGATCCCTCATGTGCAAAGTGGGTGAATGATGCCAGAATGACAGGATTGTTGTGAGGAGTAGAGGTAAAGTGTACCCAGTGTATCACAGTACCTGGAAGGCTGTAATGCTCAATGGGAGTTTCTTTTCTTCTTTTTTTAAACAAAGACTTTAAATCTAGTTGTACAAAGTAGACATATGTGCCAAAAAATAAAAAGTATAATCTAGAGTAAATGTAAAATAAGAGGTACATCTAAGACTTCAGAGGGGAGGAAGCTTGAGCTTGGTCACGATGATGACGTATATCTCACTGTAGTCTACCAGCCCCCTGGGGGCAGAAGCCTGCTCTGGTTTGCTCACCATTGTATCTCCAGCACCCAGCGCAAGGCCTGGCTCATGGTAGATGTTCAATAAATACATTTGGACAATAATGCAGGTGAGAATTCGTAATGCACTAGTTATGTGTGACCTCATATCAGTCAGTGCCTTGGAATGCAGACAGGGCAAACAGGCTAAGGAAACCCCGGGGAGCTTCAGGGAGGAGGCAGCTTAAAGAGTGAATGGAATTTAAAGAGCCATAGCAGATAGCAGAAGGGCATTTCATGCATGAACGAGGGTATAAAAGTTAGAAAAGTATCATTTGTTGAGATATTAAATAAATCAATTTGACCAGAAGAAGCTTATATTAATACTAGAGGCCTGATACATGAAATTTGTGCAAGAGTAAGCCTTCCTTCCCCTGGCTGCTGGCACTGGCTTCCCTCTGGCACCCAGGACCCGGGCTTCCCTCGCAGCCCTGGCTTCATCCAGAAGATTGTCCAGAAGGCTGTCCGGTCTAATTAGCATATTATGCTTTTATTATTATAGATTTATGAGGAGGTAAGACTGTTGGATTTTTTGGGTAAATTTCAAAGGGCTTTTGAGTGGCAGGCTTTTTTTCCCAGCTAAGTGGACTGAGTAACAAAAATTACCCTTTGAAACTGCTTTACTCAACAACACTCTCCTCACACTCTAGAAGCCACTACACGCAGGAGAGACCTGCTGTGGAGGCTTCTCGTGCCGACATTTACATTGGAAAACCATCACTGAAGGTTTGTGAGCAGACCTGGAGAGACACGCCTGTTCTGCATGGGGTGATGCCAAGAAATCTTCCTGCCCAATTGGGGAGTCCTGGTCAGAACAGATCGCCTTTACATGCACAATCAAAGCCAGATCAAATGTGAAGCCAAATATGAAAAACCGTTGTGAGGCTGTGAGAGAATTTGAATCTGCTGCTAAATAGCACATGGTTGGGGGAGGGGTTGCCTATACAGTGGGGCCTTGACTTACGAGTTTAATTCGTTCCGAGACCGAGCTCATTAAGGAGCTCGTTAACTCAAATTACTCTATCAACTCAATGCAAAAAATCAGCCGAGAGACAGCTGGTATCTCAAAAAACTCGTTAGTCGGGACACTCGTAAGTCAAGGCCCCACTGTATTTTTTGGGTGCATTTTAAAAGCAAATACTGCCAATGACTTTTTCACGTATGCCATGGTATTCCCCACCTACAACAAGGGGCCAGTTAACATAAGCATTTGGTATTGTCTGGATTGGTTGCCATGAGGTGCAATCCAATTTCTGGGATATTAACTGGCAACAACTCAATTACCCCTTTACCTCATTTAATTCATTTTCTTAATTTCCTTTTTATTTTTCTGCTGTGATTTGAGGTCCTGAGTTTTCTCCTAGATACCACATGCTTCCAAATCCACTTCATTCTACATCCTTGTTTTGTTTTTATTTTTAAGTCATAACTTTATCTGTGTGCATGAAGTGGCTCTTTAGGTGAGAGTTGCAGAACTTGATTCTTAGGTAGAACACTCTGATTTCCTATTTTATCTAGACCAGCCGTGGGCAAACTATGGCCCGCAGGCCGGATCCGGCCCATTTGAAATGAATAAAACTAAAAAAAAAAGACCGTACCCTTTTATGTAATGATGTTTACTTTGAATTTATATTAGGTCACACAAACACTCCATCCATGCTTTTGTTCCGGCCTCCGGTCTAGTTTAAGAACCATTGTGGCCCTCGAGTCAAAAAGTTTGCCCACCCTGATCTAGACCTTGGTTGGCTTGTCATGTAAAACTAAATAGAAGGAACACAATATGTTCAAAATACAAGATGCTACAGCCCAGGGACACTTTGCAGAGTGTGTCCTGAAGAAGGGTATTTTATTTCATTGAAAAAATTCTTTTACTCTAAGAATAAGTTGATCTGGGATAGATGAGCTCATCAACCTGGCATCTACCTTTCTTAACAGCTGGGAGACCCTGGCAGGCTTCCTCTGGATCATTAGAAGTATTTAAATATCCAAGGATGCCAGGGCCCGTGTGCTTCTCCACCCCTGGGCTAATCAGCTGATATTTTGGACCGCTGCTACTCTTTTGATAGTAGGATTTAAAATTTTACAATTTACAAATTGTAAGTGCAGAGAGAAAGAGAATAATTTATAATAGAAAAAGAAAGCTTTAAGAACACAGAAACAAATGTCAAAGACTAGAAAAGAAAGGGAATAACCTCAAAACAGTATTTAGAATATTTACTTATTTTTAATGTGTATAATATTGTTAATCATTAAAAAATATTTGGAATCATTCTAAGGAGTGAGCTTTATTTTCTACATATATTTCTAGATTTTTAAAAACATCCTCTACACTAAGAATATATTTTGTAATCAGGAACACGAAATATTAAGTAAGGCATTAGATCTATAAAACTTGTGTTAGGTTTGGCAATCTATGTTAGTACTATTCCTCACCTACACATGATATTGGGGGCAGGAAGTGCTAAGATTAATCATGATTAGATGACCTGGGTCAAGTCATTTTAACGTCCTGAACCAGAGATACATCATCTCAAGTCACCCAAGGCTGTCCTGTCCCCAAAGTAGACACATGTGGCCAGGGGACATTTGAAGTGTGGCTAGTCTGAATAGAGATGTGTTGCAGATGTCCCCTCTACTCATCTTCCCACGCTCCCTTGGGCTCGAATCTTCTTATCACTTCTTTCTTTTTTAAAATAATTATTTATTGTTGAAAGTATTACATATGTCCTGTCCCCTCCCCCCTCTGTTGATTCCCTCTAGACATCCTCAACCCAAGCCCCAGGTCCTCAGCACCCTATTGTCTGTGTCCATGAGTTATGCAGATATGCATACAAGGTTTTTGGTTGATTACCTCTCACCTACCCATCTTCCCCCGACTTCCCTCCAAGATTCCACACTCTGTTCCATGCTTCATGTCTCTGGATCCACTCGTTCATCTGTTTATTTTGTTACTTAGATTCCACATATGAGTGAGATCATGTGATACCTGTCTTTCTATGACTGACTTATTTCACTTAGCATGATACTCTCCAGGTCCCTCCATGCAGTCTCAAAGGGTAAGAGATTCTTCTTTTGTTTTACTGCTGCACAGTATTCCATGGTATACATGTACCATCACAGCTTTTTTATCCACGCATCTACTGATGGGCGCTGTTTCCAGATCTTAGCTATTGTAAATGTGCTGCTATGAACATAGGGGTGCATACATTCTTTCTGATTGGTGCTTCAGGTTTCTTAGGATATATTCCTAGAAGTGGAATCCTGAGGTCAAATGGCAGTTCCACATTTAATTTTTTGAGGAAGCTCCATACTATTTTCCATAATGTTTGCACGTGTCTGCATTCCCACCAGCAGTACACTAGGGTTCCCTTTTCTCCACATCCTCCCCAGGACTTGTCATTTGTTGATTTGTTGATGGCAGCCATTCTGACAGGTGTGAGATGGTACCTCATTGTCATTTTGATTTGTATCTCTCAGATGATTAATGACTTTGAGCACTTTTTCATATGTCTTTTGGCCATCTGTATGTTCTCTTTGGAGAAGTGTCTATTTAGGTCCTTTGCCTATTTTCTGATTGGATTGTTTGTCTTCTTTTTGTTAAGTTGTATGAGTTCCTTATATATTTTGGATATTAACCCTTTATCAGATGTATTATTGCCAAATATGTTCTCCCATACAGTGGGCTCTCTTTTCGTTTTGTTGATAGTTTCTTTTGCTGTGCAGAAGCTTTTTATTTTAATGTAGACCCATTTGTTTATTTTCTCCTTAGTTTCCTTTGCCTTAGGAGATGTATCTGTAAACATATTGCTATGAGAGATGTCTGAGATTTTGCTGCCTATGGTTTCTTCTAGGATTTTTATGGTTTCACGACTTACATTTAACTCTTTTATCCATTTTGAGTTTATTCTTGTGTATGATGTAAGTTGGTGGTATTTCACAGAGCTAGAACAAATACTCCAAAAATTATATGGAATCACAAAAGACCCTGAATAGCTGCAGCAATTTTGAGAAAGAAAAACAAAGTTGGAGAAATCACAATATCAGATTTCAAGTTATACTACAAAGCCACCGTAATCAAAACAACCTGGTACTAGCACAAGAGCAGACATATAGATCAATGGAACAGAACAGAGGACCCAGAAATCAACCCTGGCCATTACGCTAAGTTAATATTTGACAAAAGAGGGAAGATCATACAATGGAGTCAAGACAGTCTCTTCAATAAATGGTGTTGGGAAAATTGGACAGATACATGCAAAAAAAATGAAACTAGATCATTTCTTTTTAATCAGGATTCTACCAGTTCTTGGCTATGTAATTTTGAAATCATTGCCTTTCCTATCTGGATAGGATTGCTATGGGAAAGAATGACATAATGCGTGTACTTCACCTAACACAGTGCTTGGTATATTGTGGTGTTCAACAAATATTATATCCTGTTCCTTTTTGATGAGGGTTTCCCAATGGAAGGAATTAACTCCTTGTCAACATAAGAGATGTCCAAACCTGTGTAGAATTTTTATGAGTTTGTTTGAGACAAACTGATGACAATTTCTGGGAAGGAAGATCTCAAATGCTCTAGAAAAATAACTGCTTTGCAGTGTTTTTGTTTGTTTGTTTGTTTGTTTAGTTATTTATTTATATTTTTTATGCAGTTGAAATTAGGAAGATTACATGAAGGTTGGAAAAAGCAAAGTTATGTGCTTAACAAGATTATGTGTTTTCTTGAGGGTGGTTACACTTATTTTAAACGTGTGTTAATTTAGAGGCACAAAAACAATGGACAGGGCTGGCTTAAAAAACTTTTACTGAAGAAGTTACAGGGCTGTGGCAGGGCTACCCACCATGATCTGCCCAGTTAGGAATTTATGATCAGATCACCCTGTGAGGTTACTTTCCAGGGAAACTCTTTTTCATCCAAACTCAACTCCCTTAGCATTTTATTTGTACTTCTCGTAAGGCTTTTAGATTTCATGTTAATTTTATTTGCTAATGTGCAATTTGCATCTCACTTAAATGTGGCAGAAATTGCTAGTTTCCTATTCCACATCTATTCTCCCCCCCTCCCTTCTTAGTAATAGAACCCCACATTATTCAGGAATTAGTGTTTCTACCTCAGGGATAAGCAAAAGCTGTAACTGGTCATTTGACTAAGTTCTGTCCAAAGACTCATGCACAGAAACATTGTGAGAGACATCTGGGAATCTTCATTAGAGCTGGGAGGCATGCCATTCTCTGTCACTCTTCATCTGTGCTGCCCGGGGTGCAGGTAAGAGCTGAAGTACACTAGCCATTTTGGGCCAGGAAATGACTTGAGATCTATTTTGGGTAAAACACAATTATTTTGATTTTTTTCATATGCAGATGAATTCATCTTAGTTGACAGATCCATTAGATTCTGTTGCAGGGAAATTCTTGGTGTAACTCAACTTGTAGATTTAACAGCAGTGTTTCTCTAATCATCTCTGTGAAGTATCCACTTTCCCCACCCCAATCAATTAGGGGCAGGCACTTTTGTAAAATAAACTAAAAATTAGTTATCAGAATAATGAAATAAATAAAAATACAAAATGCAACCCCCAATTCTTCATTATTCAATTTAATTGACAAAATTATAGTTTAATAAATATAATTAGAAAAATATATAAGAAAAAATTAACTATATACATTGTTCTTTAAAAGTGTGCAGATAAAATAACATATAGGGAATCACTTTTATATTCCTATCTTCTGGTCATTCTGCAATATAATTAAACAGAAGGTAATGAATAAAATACTGACTCCATATATTAAACTCCTGTTTGCTCATTTTGACTGGACACCGTGTATATCAATATTTAAAGTTTTCAACATGAAAACTTTATGAAAAATCTTGCTTGTTAATTTATTCACTCTATATTGGATGGATCACATTGCAGTTTCAGGGGATAACATAAAGAAGATTGTTGATGGGAATGAAAGAAGGCGTTTAAAGTATATTCCATTTCAATTTCCACTCTATTTATAAGGGTAGCTTTGCTGCTTACTGCTTCTTGGTGTAGTTAAAAACACGGGCTCTGGAATCGATCATACCTTTGTATACTGTTTACTGATACCATGTATTGGGTTATTTAAGTTATGTGTCTCATTTCCCTTGTGAGTGAAATGGGGCTTATAACCTTCATAGGGCTGTTGTGAGGACTAAATTACTGTGTACAAAGGGTTTCATTAGTGCTCCCAAAGGGTTACTACCATTTAGCAGAGGCTGCAGGCAGGAGACCACATCTGATATTCTTAAAGAAAAGGGTGGGCAGGAGCCAGAAGCAGTTCATTGATGAAGCACTTCCACGTGTCGTCACACGGTGGTGGAGCAGGGAAAGCCTTCCCTCCTGCGGCCTCCTGTGTGCTGGCTGACCATGGCAGGACCCTGCTCAGGTCAGATGTCCCTCAGTGAAGGCCCTAGGGGGCCTGCAGTGTGTGCAGATCATGGCCTAGGCCAGCGCTTCTCAACCTATGGGTCGTCAACCTGTGGGTTGAGACCTCTTTGTGGATTGAACGACCTTTTCACAGGGGTCGCCTAAGACCACCGGAAAACACATATATAATTACATATTGTTTTTGTGATTAATCACTATGCTGTAATTATGTTCAATTTGTAACAATGAAAATACATCCTGCATATCAGATATTTACATTACGATTCATAACAGTAGCAAAATTATAGTTATGAAGTAGCAATGAAAATAATTTTATGGTTGGGGGTCACCACAACATGAGGAACTGTATTAAAGGGTCGTGGCATTAGGAAGGTTGAGAACCACTGACCTAGACGGTCCTTGCCCCAGAGTCCTTGGCCTGGACCATCTCCAGACGCCTGTCTAGCTCCAATTTGCTGCACTCAACAGGAAGCCTTCTGGTTTTACTTTGGTTTGCCTGGGATATCTTAAAATGCAATTTTCTCTTGGCTGAGGCTTCACCACGATGACCAATTTTATCAGGACTTCACGCCTCCTGTTTACATGGTCACTGAGTTCTTGGACAGTTGGCGCTGAGAGACTAAACTTTGGAGCCCTGACGAGCGTTGGTGAATTTCCCATTTTCTCTTCCAACCTGGACGATGCTCTCCATATTCCTCAGGTGTCTGCTTCTCCCCGGCCTCTGGCTCCTCAGAGAGCATGTCACCAGCTGGGTCTGAGTCTGAACGCCCCTCCGCGGTCTCTTCTCCCCACTCCATTCAAGGCGCACCTGACTGTTCTCAGGCTCTGCTCTCTTGGTGAGTAGTGGTAAAGGACCGTCCGGCTAAATACAAATCCCCCCAGATTTGCCCTGTCTGCCTAATAAGAAGCCCCTTTCTCCCTGAGGATACTTGAAATTTGGAAACCTCTGGCAAATGTGTGGATTGTTTTTTGGGGGGAAGGGTGAAGGCTACAAACCAGTATCTGTAGACCATGCATGCCGGCCGAGAATTACCCAGGGCCTGACATTCATGGAATTGTGGTAAAGTCTTCTCTGAATGTGGGTGGTCACACGGTGGCTGGATCTGAGGTTTCTTCACTCATGGAGCACCTGCAGCTCCTAAGGCCCACTTGGCCCAGCCTCGGCTGGTGGTCCAGGCCTGGTTGTGTTGCCTCTGGCCTCTGTCTCCTGTCTAGCACCCATCTCATATGTGATTATGTTCTGATGACCTTGACCTGTATCTATAGACCGTGGGAACAATCTTCTGCTTAACTCAGTCCCCAAACCTGGTCACTTCCATGAAATACCTGTCAGCTAAGTTCATCTAGGACCTCCAGATTTCCACTTAGTGAAGATACTTCTCATTCATACGGTGGTTTTCAATTTATAAATACATAATATATATTTGAACCAAATGTGGTTAAAATTCAACTTTTTATTTAGGGATGAGGAAGCTGAGACTTTGAGAGGCTGTATGATTTACCTAAGCCCATACAGATAGTAAATGGCAAGGCCAGAACAAAATTCATGTTTCTAATAATAATGCTGAAATATATTGAGCAGAGAAAACAGACTACATATATTGTAGTCTTATAAGCTAGACCTATATTGCAGTGAAGATCACTGTGGCTTACAAACTTGAGTACAGACAGTCCTCAGGTTACGTCGGACTCGACGTATGTTGTTTCATGGTTACGTCGCCATCTCCCATTTATTTATAAAAAAAAAGTTCCATCATTTCGACGTATGTACATATGTGCTTTATGTTTTTTATTATTTATTTACCACAAGTAAAGGTCAGGAATTGTTATCTTTCTTTTAAATGTTTTTTACTGTTTCACTTCATTACTGCTGTGTATGTGCTCCATGTGAGTGACGTAGGTGCTTATGTAGGTGGGTTCCCACTTACGGGGAAAATCGTGTTACTTTGCGCCGTAGGAATGGATCTCCGACGTGAACTGAGGACCTATTGTACTTTGTCCAAATTTGAACAATTAATGGCATGGGGCTGGGTTCAAGCTCTTGCTGGTAGCTGTAGAGTCTACCATTGTATTCTTGTATTCTGTGCCTCAGTGTATCTCCTGACACCTGGTCATGTGCTCTGAGCTTCCTCCAGTCCCCACCATAGCTCTGTAAAGGAAGCAGAGTAGAATCTGTTCTTGAAATTTTATATATCACGTAATCAAAGGTCAGAAAAGATGGCTATGAGGGAGCAAGCTGGAAGTCACCCCTATGGACCCTGGAAAGCAGATTCCAGGGCTCTTGTTATTTTGAGGAATGGAGCATGGTAAGTGGGTGAGTCTCTGTATATGATGCTGGCTGGTCAGACAACTTTCGGATGTCTAGGGGCCCTGTTCTCTTACTGGCATGTAACTCCCTTTAACATCAATCCTGGTAACAGAGTAATCAGCATGAAGCACTTTGGCTCTTAGTGTCTTTCCCATAAATGGCAAAAAAGGAATATGCAAACTCATAAATGTTCTTTTTACTGCTTTCCAAATGATATAAGAACCATCCAGTATGTAAGAAGTACATCTATTTTCCTTTTCTTTGCTCTTTGCAATTACAGTTTTCACTCTGAATGCCCACTGGCTGATACACAGGAAATTTGGAGATGTAATATTTGTCAGTTGGGTTGGGCTTGGCTTACTTGCCCAGCTCAGGATCTGTATCAGGGACACACAATTTATGAGTTGATTCTGCTCAGCAGAACCTAAGGCACATCCTTGGGAGAACTGTAGCTTGATGCTGCCATCTACTGGGCATCTGGAGAAGAAGCTTTCTTGTGTATTAGAAAATGCTGTAAATGTAATTATTTGACAGAGCTAGAAACACACACACACACACACACACACACGCACAAATGTTTGAAGCTGAAGAAGTAAACTTGAGGATATTATTTCAAAATCAAATGACTGTAAATAAAAGAAATGAGGTTATGCTGTATTTTCATTTTCTTTTCAACATTGCTACACTTGCTGTTAGAAGTTTTGGACTGAAATCAAATATCTGCTGTAAAACTGAATCAGACTGAAGTTGAGCATTACCTCCTGCAGATGTGCAACTTTCTTTCTAGCTAAAACCAATTTACAAATAAGAAAGGCAGTAGGGACAACTTTTCCCACGATTCAGCAAAGATCACAGTGAAAGGGAATTCCAAAGATAAAATGGTATTTGTAATTTCCAAGAATGACTGAAAAAACATTGTACTTACTAGAATTCATGATTTTACAGGAGGTGTCACCTCCTAAGTCTGCAGATTTCAGAATTAGGAACTTAACTTTTTTCCGAGACACCAAGAATGGCAAGCACTTGGGGTGCCCTTGTGTTTTCAGGCTCAAACCTCAGATAACTAAAAACCAAGGTAAACAGAATTTTAATTTTTTAATATTTTTTAAAAAGTGGAACAAAACCATAAAAAACTTAAAAATGATCCATGAACTCAACATTGTAAAGATGACTATTCTGTCCCCAAATTCAGTTAAGTTCTAATCAAAATCCCAATAAGGTGACCCTACAATGTATATAGAAGAACAAAATACCTAAAATTAACTTTAAAAAAAGTTGAAGAACAACCATTTTACATAGAATTACTTATTATAAAACTATAGTATCAAGATACTATGTATTGGTTATAAAGTAAGCAGATGAAAGTAAAGGGAATGAAGGACAGAGTAGAGAATCCAGAAATATAAAAATTTGATGTGACAAAAAATATTTGAAATAAATGATGTTTTCCAAAAATGATTCTGTGGCGATTGGTTAACTGACAAAAAATAAAATAAAATAAAATAAAATAAAAGAATCTGCCTTATTCATACCCAACAACAAATTAAATGTGGATTACATGTGAACAGTAAACCACTAAATTTTATTTAAAAAATACAGAATACTTTTACAACCTTATAGTAAGCAATGGTATCTTAAGGCCTAAAACATAAATAACTTTAAGAAGATTATTAATTTTGCCCATGTTAATATTAAAATCTCTACACAAGATAAAAGACCATAATCAAACTAATAACAGCAGAAACAGAGATTTGCAGCATATAAACAAAGTGCTCATGTCTATAACAGGTGAATTCCTCCAAATTAATATAAAAAAGACACAGTTCAAAAAAATGGCCCTATCAGCGCAGTGGTTGAGTATTGACCACTGAGCCAGGAGGTCACAGTTTGATTCCCAGTCAGGGCACATGCCCTGGTTGTGGGCTCCATCCCCAGTGGGGGGCGTGCAGGAGGCAGCCAATCAATGATTCTCTTTTATCATTGACTAGAGGCCCAGTGCACGGATTTGTGCATGGGGGTAGGAGTGTGTGTGTGGGGTTCCCTCAGCCTGGCCTGCACCCTCTTGCAATCTGGGGTGTCCTCAGGGATGTCCAACTGCTGTTTAGGGATCTGGCATAAACCGGCAGTCGGACATCCCCCGAGAGATGTAGCAGTGCACCAAGTGGCAGGCAGCCAGGGAGGAGCCCAAGCTGGGGCCGGGCACTGTGCCGCTGGTGCTCATCTTGGCGCGCTGTGCCTGCCGCCGCCGCATGGTAGTGCTGCTGTGGAGTTGGGAGAGGCTCCCACTGCTGCAGTTGCGCTCACCAGCTGTGAGCCTGGTTTCTGGCTGTGCACTGACCACCAGGGGGCAGCTCCTGCTTTGAGCGTCCGCCCCCTGGTGGTCAGTGTGTGTCATAACGGCTGGTCGACCGGTTGTTCCATCATAACGGTCACTTAGATTTTTATATATATAGACAGATGTTTCTCTCTCACCCTCTCCTTTCCTCTCAGAAATCAATAAAACTATGTTAAAAAAAGTAAATGAAGAATACAAATAGGATATTGAAAAGATGCTCAGTCTCCCAAATAATCAGAAATTCAGATAAAAATAACTTTTTGCAAATATTTTTTACTAATAAAGTATGCAATTTAGATGCAATATTTGACTATAAAAACATTTTTATTGTATTTTTCGCAGCTTATATTTAAAAATTAAGTAGATATTTGGCTTCAAAAATAATTATAAGTGCTACTTTTTCTGCTTGGCATTCTTAACGTAAAAACATTTAAACTTGTAAAGAATTTTTGTGAGTTTATTTGAGCCAAACTGTTGACAATTGCCGGGAAGCAGAATCTCAATGGATTGCGATAATGCTCCAGAGAATGACAGTTCTTCACCTTGTTTTATACATTACAATCAAAGGAAGAGATGTAAATTGGTTACATGAAATCCACTGGTAATAGATTAGAGAGGCGGGAAAAAGCAAAGCGGGGAAACCTCTGGGATTGGATAAAAAGTAAAATGGTGGACACTTCTTTTGCTTAAGTGGGTACAGGATAGTTAACAATCAACAATTAACAGTAACAATGATAACAGTAACAATGAAGTAATCTGTCCTGCCACCGGGGTATCCAGAAAAAAAGGGAAGTTACAAGATACCCTGACATTTAAAGGATATGTTATCATAGATGCAAAAAGACAGATAGGTTCAGTTAAGGTAAAGATTGCCCTTGTCAGGGAAGATACCGGCATAGTACATGACTATCCTCCAATACTGTTTTTAGTTAAAGTTTTAATTTCAGACCATCCTTTGTGGTTACTTTAGGTCTTTGAGTTTGCAAGACAGACCGCCATGCAGGCCTTCCCTGAGCTTGTCAGGTTAGCATATGGCCCCTTTCGTCCACAGTATTAAGTTAAATATCAGCTTTCCAAATAAGCGTTCCTTAACTGCCAGCAAATAATGGGCCTCTTTTTGGAATTTGCCAGCTGCTCACGGCTTTCATAGCATTGAAGACAGCTGTCTGTAATTAAATATTTATTTATGTAATATTTTTCCTTCTCTCAGGCATATTTTTTTTTCTGTTCAACAGATTTTTTATTCACTTGACTTTTAGATTCACTTGTTGATAGATGTGTATTTGTTGTTCATAATTTTTATCTTTACCTTTTTCCTCTTCTTCTTCTTAAAGAACACCTTTCAGCATTTCATATAATACTGGTTTGGTGGTGATGAACTGCTTTAGCTTTTTCTTATCTGTGAAGCTCTTTATCTGACCTTCAATTCTGAATGATAGCTTTGCTGGGTAAAGTAATCTTGGTTGTAGGTTCTTGGTATTCATCACTTTGAATATTTCTTGCCACTCCCTTCTGGCCTGCATAGTTTCTGTTGAGAAATCAGCTGACAGTTGTATGGGTACTCCCTTGTAGGTAACTAACTGTTTTTCTCTTGCTGCTTTTAAGATTCTCTGTCTTTTGTCCTTGGCATTTTAATTATGATGTGTCTTGGTGTGGTCCTCTTTGGATTCCTTTTGTTTGGGATTCTCTGTGCTTCCTGGACTAGTAAGTCTATTTCTTTGACCAGGTAGGGGAAGTTTTCTGTCATTATTTCTTCAAATAGGTTTTCAATATCTTGCTCTCTCTCTTCTTCTGGCACCCCCATAATTCGGATGTTGGTACACTTGAAGTTGTCCCAGGGGCTCCTTACACTATCTTGATATTTTTGGATTCTTTTTTCTTTTCCAGTTGGGTGTTTTTTGCTTCTTCATGTTTCAAATCTTTGACTTGATTCTTGTGATCCTCTAGTCTGCTGTTGGATCTCTGTATATTATTCTTTATTTCAGTCAGTGTATGCTTAATTTCTAGTTGGTCCTTGTTCATATCCTCGAGGGTCTCACTAGATTTATCGAGGGTCTCACTAAATTTATCGGCGGTTTCTAGAAAATTCTTGAAAAACCTTATAAGTGTGGTTTTGAACTCTATATCCAGTAGTTTGCTTTCCTCCATTTCTGTCATTTGTGACCTGTTTCTTTGTCTCTGCATTTTTTATGCTTCCCTGTGTTGATAGAGTGGCTTTCTGTGCTAGGTGTCCTATAGGGCCCAGTGGCTCAGCCTCTCCAATACCTGAGGTGGATACTCTTGGTGCACCCCTTTGTGGGCTTTGTGCACAGTCCTGTTGTAGTTAAACCTTGATTGTTG
>NW_005874601.1:0-6098 GCF_000147115.1 Myotis lucifugus
TGGGGCACTCCCCCCATCACACTCAGGGCAGGGCCGATGGGGAGGTTGCGGCTCCACCCCGTCACACACAGAGCAGGGGCCCATGGGGGGGTTGGGGCGCCGGCACCCTGTCACACACAGAGCAGGGCTGATCGGGGGGTTGGGGAGCTCCCCCCTATCAGGCACAGAGCAGGGGCCGATCAGGAAGTTGGGGCGCCTTCCCCTTGTCATGAACAAAGCAGGGCGGGATAGGGAGGTTGTGGGCCCTGCCCCCTGTCACACACAGAGCTGCAGGGGGATCAGGGGGGTTTGGGGCTCTGCCCCTGTCACGCTGCTCCAGGGGCCAGGAGGCCTCGCAGCTCTGCTGATCCCGGTGCTGGGAGGCCTTGCGGCTCTGCTGATCCCGGTGCTGGGAGGCCTCGCAGCTCCTCTTTGACACAGGGGGCAGTGAAAGTCTCTCTGCTCCGCTGATCCCCGGTGCCCAGGAGGCCTTTGTGGGCTCCCGCTTAATCCCGGGGTTCGGGAAGGCCCTCGCGGCTCTGCTTGAATTCCCGGTGCTGGGGAGGCATATTTACCCCTTCCCTTTTACTATATAGGATAGAGGCCTGGTGCACGGGTGGGGGCCAGCTGGTTTGCCCTGAAGGGTGTCCCGGATCAGGGTGGGGGTCCTGCTTGGGTGTCTGGCCAGCCTGGATGAGGGGATGATGGCTGTTTGCCACTGATCACACCCCCTTCAGGGCGGGGGTCCCCACTGGGGTGCCTGGCCAGTCTGGGTGAGGGGCTGAGGGCCGTTTTCAGGTTGGCGGGCGACTGAAGCTCCCAACCTCTCCTTTTTCCTTTTTTTTAATTTTTATTTTGGAGCTTATTTACCTTCTATGGCTGTCACTGGAGCTGAGAGCCAGCTCCAGCTTGAGGCCTCAGCAGCTGAAAGCAGGGATCTGCGTTTGTTTGGGTTCTATAATTGAAACATTGTTTCAGTCCTGCTCGCTCCAGCTCTGACTGCTGAAAGCAGTTTCTGGAGTTTGTTTAGCTTCTATATTTGTAACAGTGTTTCTTAGAGAGCAGCTCAGAGGCCGGCAGGGCAGGCGGGGAACATCGGCTTCCTCCGTCACTGGAGTAAGCAAGCCTCCTGTTCGCTTCAAGCTGCCTGGCTGCCAGCCGCCATCTTGGTTGGCAGTTAATTTGCATATCGCCTGATAGCCAATGGGAAGGGTAGCGGAGGTACGGTTAATTACCATGTTTCTCTATTATTATATAGGTGGATATGAATAACCCATGGACACAGACAATAGTTCAGTGAGGGGGGGAAGTGCAGGGTGAAGGAGTCAATGGGGAAAAAATGAAACACCTATAATACTTTCAACAATGAAGATAATGTTTAAAACAAATTTAATAAATGAGTAATATGCAACCTCTTGCATGCTAAATGCCAGCAATGCTAACGTGCATAATGCAGATGTGTGTGTGTGTGCATAAATGTGTCATGAACACATGTGTGTATTTTAGGAGAATGCTGGTCAAGTTCTTACTCTATATAGACTGTATAGTGGGCAGATAGTCATGCTTCTAGCTAGGAAATCAAGTCTAAATAAGTCTCGTATTAAAAATATGCCATGGATTTGTTTATAAATACATTTATCACATGACATTATAATACTAGTAATGTCAAATAGTCTAACAAAAGGAAAAACTTTTTATGAATTTTATTAATTTTAATGTCGATTTTGTTACTTTTATTTTTTTTTTCTTCCTCTTATATTGCACAAGAGCTATGTTGGTTTTCTGGGTGACATTTCATTTTAAAAATACTTTCTTTTGAGTACTGATGTTTCTAATTTAAATTCTTCCTGTCAATCTACAATCTGTTCCCTTTAATTTTTCATAACTATGGTGTTTCTGAATCCCAAATATTTACTTTAGCTCTGGATTCTTTAACAGTGGGATTGGAGTTTTATGGACATAAAGAGAATCTGATTAACATAAACATATTGTACATATTTCCCTAAAAACAAGTTTTGCATAAAATTTCAGAAATTTTTCAAACTTCATGAACTTTTCCATAAAGTATTGACAGTTTTAGGTACTCTGTGGAACACTATAATAAAGCTATTTGTATATAAAACTAGGTTTTAGCCTTGGTATCTATCTTGGTGATAAAGCTATTTGTATATAAAACTAGGTTTTAGCCTTGGTATCTATCTTGGTGATAAATGACTGAATGCAATGAATGTTCATGATTCTATTTCATTCTGACTGTTTAATATATCTCCATGACTGTCTATATTTAATTAATATTTTAGCTCTGGAAATTAAATGTTTAAGTCATCTTTAATTACAGGTGGGGTAATCTTCCAGTGTTCTTGTTTTTTTTTTATTTGGAAACAATACACTTGTTTTAAAAAGATCAATTTGTGTGTGTATCTGTGTGTACATGTATTAGGATTCTACTCTAATTGCAAATGTAAGAAATATTAACATTGAGCGGAAGTCTCCAAACTAACACTAAAACCACTTCAACTGCTTTTCACAGGTCAAGCTTGGGGCCTCCATAGGGATTCAAGAAAATCCACACATTTAGGGGAGGAATGAATTTACAATCACATTAAGAGTGGCGGCTGGTCAAATCTTTATTTCTAAGAAGAAATAACTGCTGCACCTGTTTAACTGCTTGGAGTTAAGACAGAGAGGAATCTTGCTGATACATTTTCTCTCTCACAATTTGACCATCAGAATGTTGAAATTGTGGTTTTTCTACTGTCACCAGTAGCTCTATCACAGTGGCAATAGCAAGAATAGTGTGAAAAATACCTTGTACTGAAATTGTTCCAACTTGTGCAGGTATAATAGCTCTTTTATTGATTAATCCTCATAAGGCAGGGAAAATAAAAGACACAAATCTAGAAATATTTTAGTGAATGTAGATTAAAAATACTGATTTCACTTACTCAAAGTACACTATATAGGAAAATGTGCAAAAAGTGTTTAAGTTGTTTTATAGTAATAGATATCAAAATCACATAAACATATAATGATAAATAAATTATGTCTCTCTATCTTCCAATAAAGGAATAAAACTACTCTCCTATAGCTATCCTATATAATAAAATTCTAATATGCAAATTGTCCCCTCAACCAGGAGTTCGACCAAGAGTTCAACCTGGAGTTTGACCAGGGGGCGGGGGCGGCCCACCAACTGCCTAAGGCCCCTTCTCCCCCACCCCCCCACTGACCTGATCAGCCCCGATCGGGGTGGGCCAGCCAGACCCCACCCATGCACAAATTCATGCACCAGGCCTCTAGTTTTACATCATTAAAAATTATATAGGAACATTCCTGTTGCTTAAAGACTTTGACCAAATTGTTCTTCTAAAAGAACATAATTTCATTATGTTAAGATAACCTGAGAATAGTATAAATTTCATTGAGGGATTTATAATGTAAAGTAAAAAATAAAATAAAATAAAGTCAGTGTGCTTGTGTGTGTGTGGTTTTGTTTCATAAAACTACAAAGAAAAAAATTACATAGCTCATTTCTTCATTGGTGTTATATTTTTCATTCTGTTTTTTCATCCATAATTATTTTCAGTTTTTATTGCCCCTTCATCTACCTTGCCAGGGTTCTTGCTCACACTACATTTACTGTATCTTCCCTTCTTAATTTTTGTGAACTCAGTTAAACATAACAAATATTTAATAAACCTATTTTTGCAGGCTCTTAGCTAGGAAGATTGAAATTTAGAGATATATCACTTCTTCCTCCACACTTTCAAATCTGTTTATCCTTCAGTTCTTTGTTATGGTAACTATTATATAGTTGAGAAAGGTGCTCACACTAAAAGGCCAATACAATCCAACTAAGAGTTAAAAAATAAGTTTATATTGAATAGTATTTTTTTCGGCACATCAGAGAGATAGAATGTATCCAACCCTAGATAAAATAAATGCTATTATCCTTTTTGCTATTAGCTTAATATTATGATTCCTTATATGAACTGTGATTCATTTAGTCCTAGAGAATAAGTAATATTGTATGTTGTTATATGAGTCCACAGGTGCATCTTGAAAAATCATGGATATTAATTAATTATGAACAGTTTTGGAGAATTTTTGTGTGATGAAATGATCTGCTACTTGCATTTACAAGCAATATAAACTCTCTCTTTCATATCCATAACCTTCATGTTTTTATTAAATTTTATTTTACAATGTTTTAGAATATAAAATATCTATAAAAAGGAAAGCTATGAATATTTATGTTACTGGAAGTAAGTGTTCATTTAATAAATAGATATTTATTGGGCACAAGGCAATGCACTCAGACACAAATAATGCAAGCATGATAAAAAAGAGAAACATCCTTAACACGCGTACATAAATTACTGCAGATTATGACAAGTCATATGAAGGAAATGATCAGGAATTTGTGAGAGAAAATACTGGAATATATTTTTTGTATAGGGGAGAAGAAATAAAAGCTCTATTGAGATATTAAGAGGGGGATAGTGCAATGGACTGAAAATTTGTGTCTCCTCAAAAGTCACATGTTGAAACCTAATCCCCAATGTCATGCTATTAGAAAAGGAAAGGGCAGACTACCTTCTGAACACAGAATTACAATTGCAGGTGGTGGGGGTGAGGGGAGTCCATAAGAGCACAGAGAAGGCTACACACCAACTGTCCAGGGTTAAGTGTGAGCCTAAGAGTAGGCTTAATCAGAGAAGTAACTATCACCCATCACAGTGGAGACAGCTGTGAGTGAGAAGAAGGGTAGAGAGAAATGCTCACTGAGACTCATGCAAAGAGAAGGCCTAACAATAAAAGGAGAGCAAGCAGAAAGTAAGAAAAATATTTTTGTAAACCAGCTTTACCTGAAACACAATGTAATGCTGGAGGGATTTGAATCCTCTTGAACAGTGAGGGCAAAGATAGTAAAAAATAAACGCTACTGAGTTTAAAAACATAAAGTGGTGCGCCTATGATCTTTTTTGTAGCAATCTGATCAATTCCTAGGAATGCACTATATTTACTTTCTTTTTTGTCAGCAAATCTCAAACTGTTTCAACTTTCTGTATGGTAACATTCTGCAGTTGACAGCTGACTAGATGTCAATCTGTGTGCCATGAGAAGCTCACTCACAAACTGACCTTTATGATTCAATCCTAATCAGAAGAGCTCTCGACTGCCTTCATTTTCCTTATTTTTCTCTCTTTTCCTCAATGTTTAAAAACACTGAAATGGAACTGACCTTCTTAGATTATTTATTACTCCTGTAAATTTCACCTGGGGTGGAATTCCCAGACATTTTGTGTGTGTGTGTGTGTGTGTGTGTGTGTGTGTGTGTGTGTGTGAGAGAGAGAGAGAGAGATTATAGTCAGAATTTTTATTCATTGCAAATAGAGTATTTTGAAATTAAAAATTCATTAGAAAAAAAGATGCTAAGGCAGTGGTTCTCAACCTGTGGGTAGCGACCCTTTTGGGGGTCGAACGACCCTTTCACAGGGGTCGCCTAAAACCATCGGAAAACACATATATAATTACATATTGTTTTTGTGATTAATCACTATGCTTTAATTATGTTCAATTTGTAACAATGAAAATACATCCTGCATATCAGATATTTACATTATGATTCATAACAGTAGCAAAATTACAGTTATGAAGTAGCAACAAAAATAATTTTATGGTCGGGGGTCACCACAACATGAGGACTGTATTAAAGGGTCACGGCATTAGGAAGGTTGAGAACCACTGATGTAGGGGGTCAACAGCACTGAGTGAACTCGCTTTTCTTTATGAAAGGATTGCCTTCAGGGGCCTTTGGAATCATAGGATAAATTTAATGTCTTGTGACATAGTTTCTACCCCTGTCCCTGAATTAAATGACCAGAAGGAGGTGAATCAAGGCAGCAGAAAACATTGAGGATTTGGAATCATAGTTTTCTGTCATCACTGAAGGAAGCTGTGGGTCATTTTGGTTATTCACGTTGATCAAGTCTATGACCTGTGCCAATTGCCATACATATTTAATGCGGATTTCCTTTTTCCTATGAATGATCCAGGTCTTTGTATTTTTTTTAAAGGCAACAACATATTTTGTACCAGCCATAGTTGAAGAAGGC
>NW_005874601.1:6492-15423 GCF_000147115.1 Myotis lucifugus
TTTTTTTATTGATTTCAAAGAGGGAGGGAGAGGGAGAGAGAGAGAGAAACATCAATGATGAAAGAGAATCACTGATTGGCTGCCTCCTAGACGTGCCACAGTGGGGATCGAGCCCACAACTTGGGCATGTGCCCTGACCAAGAATCAAGCCATGACCTCCTGGCTGATAGGTTGTCACTCAACCACTGAGCCACACCAGCCGGACTGTCTATTTCTCTTTTGTCTTATGGTTTTTGTTTCACTTATGTTGCTGGGTAATTGAGTAATTAGCCCACTTTTGACTTAAGATGTCTTAAAGCATTGGATACTTTATGATTTCAAACTTTTGCTTTAAGCCAAGCAGTATACCCTTAAGGGAAAAACTAAGACTGTAATGCAGATAACTGTATATCATAATGGCCATCATTATCACCTGATATAAGAGTCAAAATTATAATAATCTTAATGGGACCTCTAGTAGTTTTCTTTGGAAAATGATGATTGCTAATAATATTTACATTTACCTACTTATTTTTTGTCACCAAACCCTAAATTGCCTTCCCTTCCTACTTGTAGTTGACAGCTGATTAGATGTCTGTCTGTGCCATGAAAGCTCACTCTTTGTCCTGTCTCTGTAGATTCAATGTATAATGATTGAAATGAGCTTTTACTATCTTTATTTTCCTTGTTTTTTCCTACCCACTCCTTTCCCCATCTCCTCTGTGTGTACTGGCAGCACTGAAATGAGTTGGTAAGCTTCTTCTCAGATCACTGCTCCTTCTGTAAATTCCACCTGGTGTAGAAATACAAAATGTTTCCTGTTAATGGAAGTGCTTCCAGGATCTTGCATTAGAGAAATAAGACTTGGCATTCTATGCTCTGAGCCTGAACATGTGAGTGAAAAGGGGCTACATACTAAATCTGGCAATTTCAGGGTAGGCCTGCATGGCAGACTTATAAACCCAGAGACCTAAAGTAACCACACAAGACGAAATTAAAACTTTTTCACTAAAAGCAGTTTAAGCCAGGTAGTCATGTCCTAGGCTAGAATCTTCCCTGACAAAAGTCTGTCTTTACCTTAACTGAGCCTGTCTGTTTTCTTCTTGCATCTGGGATAATATACCGGTGGAATGGGAAAGTAATTCCAAGTACAGGCACCAGACCAGAGAGAAGACCACAAATCCCCCCATTGTTATTGATATCACGACAATTGTTGACTGTTAACTATCCTGCATCCACCTATATAAACGATGTCTATCGTTTTACTTTTTATGCAATTTCAGAGGTTTTCCTGCTTTGCTTTCTCCCGTCTCCTTAATCTATCACCAAAGGGTTTCATGTAAGCCATTTAGGCCTTCTCTTTTGATTGTAATGTATAAAATAGGATGCAAGGCCCTGGTGGCCAGGTGGCTCAGTTGATTGGAGCATTGTCCTGTGCACCAAAAGTTTGCAGGTTAGATTACCGGTCAGGGCACATACCTAGGTTGTGGGTAATATCCCCAGTTGGGGTAGGTACAGGAGGCAAATAATCAATGTTTCTCTCTCTCTCTCTCTCTCTCTCTCTCTCTCTCTCTCTCTCTGTCTCTCTCTCTCTTTCTCTCTCTTTCTCCCTTCTTCTCTCTCCAAAATCAATAAAAACATATCCTTGGGTGAGGGTTTTGGACACAGACAATAGTGTGGTGAAGGCCTGCAAGGGGCAGGTGCAGGATAGAGGGGGTCAATGGGGGGGGGGACATCTGTAATACTTTCATAAATAAAGATAAATATTTTAAAAAATAATAATAGTAGGGTGCAAGGCTACCATTTTACCAGAGTACTTTCTCAATCTGTTGAGGTTTTGCTTCCCGGCAATTGTCAGTTTGGCTCAAATAAACTCACAAAAAAGTCTCTACATGTTTAAATGTTTCTTATGTAAACAAACACTACCATCCGTTCTTAAAATTTTTACAAAACATTTAATTCTATTGGCTGTGAGGAATTATAGACAATCTCATGATCAAAATGCAGTTCTTGATTATATTGATATTTATTTTTATGTGAATGTGATATGTGTGTGTGTCTGTAATTTCTAATTTTTGTTCTTGCAGAGAATGTGAGAACAATTTAATAGCAGCAATATGAACATACCTTCTAGTTTGTAAAAGAACAGAGTTTAGAAGACAAGTATAATGTACTTTAACATTTTCTCTAGTAGCATATTGATATTAGAATACAGTTCAGATCCTTTGTCATGGCCCTCAACAATAGCTATTCAAACTGATATTCTCTCACATCTCTTTAGAACATACTATCACTGCTGCAGGGAAAAACACTTTTAGTCATCTCCACTTGGTATAATATAATGCAGAGTTCCTCAACTTTGACATTATTGGCCTATTGGGATGAATAATTCTGCTGTGGGGACTGGCCTGTACATTGTAGAATGTTTAGTAGCATTCCTGGCCTCTATTCCCTAAATGCTAGTAGCACCCCTTCCCAGGGTGAAAATAAAAAAGGTCTCCAGACAGGGTAAAATATACTCTGGGGACAAATCACCCAGTTATGAATCACTGTTGTAATAAAAAGAAGCCAGCCTTTCGTGTTTGTTACAACTGGATTTAAGTCCTTATTCTGCTACTGATACATCTTGGGCAAATTACTTCTCTAGGCTTCAGTTAATAACAAATGCTTCACATATTTGCTGCAAGGGTTAAAAGACAATATAAAATTTGCCTGGCCGGCATGGCTCAGTGGTTGAGTGTCCACTTAAGAACCAGAAGGTCATGGTTTGATTTCCGGTCAGGACACATGCCCGGGTTGCGGGCTCCATTCCCAGTGTGGGGCGTGCAGGAGGCAGCCAGTCAATGATTCTCTCTCATCATTGATGTTTCTATCTCTCTCTCCCTCTCCCTTCCTCTCTGAAATCAATAAAAATATATATTTTTTAAAAGACAAATATACAATTTATACATAATTTCTTGTCCACTGCCTGAAAAATAGTAGTACTCCTTAATTCTTTCAAGACTTGGCCACAGGCCACTTGTCTTAAAGGATCAACCCAGGAGCATTTACATTTAGAAGTCTTACTTTTACTGCAGGCCTTTTAGTATAGTATATTGTAATATTTACAATCAACTCCCATGAATTAGTTATTCTTTGTCTGGACTGCTATAATTCCTGAGTCCTAATCTAACATATTATTCCCCTCATCCACTAGATGTGAATTGTTAGTTTATTTTCCTGTACATAGATCTACAGGAGTCTTCCTGGAAGATAAAGAAAATTCTTCTTTATCTCTTTATTTCTTCTTGCTGGCTCAGGACTTGACTTGGAATGCATGGAGGTGTATCCTATCTAATAAAAGAGAAACATGGTAATTAGCGTATGACCGCTACCCTTCCCATTGGCTAATCAGGGCGATATGCAAATTAACTGCCAGCCAAGATGGCAGCCGGCAGCCAGGCAGCTGGAAGCGAACATGAGGCTTGCTTGCTTCAGTGAAGGAGGACTCCAACGTTCCCCGCCTGCCTTGCCGGCCTCTGAGCTGGCAGTTTGAAACATTGTAACAAATATAGAAGCTAAACAAAACCCCAGAAACCAGCTTTCAGCCGGCAGGGATCTCAGAGCTGGAGATGATACAGTGTTTCGATTATAGAACTGAAACAAACCAGATACCTGCTTTCAGCAGCAGAGGCCTTGGCCCAGAATAAAAAAAAAAAAAGAAAAAAAGGGGCGGTTGGAGCTTCAGTCACCCACCAGCCTAAAACAGCCCTCAGCCCCTCACCCAGACTGGCCAGGCACCCCAGTGGGGACCCCCACCCTGAAGGGTGTGTGACCAGCTGCAAACAGCCATCATCCCCTCATCCAGGCTGGCCAGGCACCCCAGTGGGGACCCCCACCCTGAACCAGGACACCCTTCAGGGCAAACCAGCCAGCCCCCACCCGTGCACCAGGCCTCTATTCTATATAGTAAAAGGGTAATATGCCTCCCGGCACCGGGATCAGCGGAGCCGCGAGGCCTCCCAGCACCAGGATCAGCGTGACAGGGGGCAGTGCCCAAACCCCCCTGATCACCCTGCGGCTCTGTGTGTGACAGGGGGCGGGGCCACAACCTCCCTATCCGCCCTGCTCTGTTCTTGACAGGGGAAGGCGCCCCAAACCCCCTGATCAGCCCTGCTCTGTGCCTGATAGGGGGGGAGCTCCCCAACCCCCTGATCGCTCTGCGGCTCTGTGTGTGACAGGGTGTGGCACCCTAACCCCCTGATCGTGCCCTGCTCTGTGCCTGTCAGGGTGCAGTGCCCCAACCCCCTGATCGGCCCTGCTCTGTGTGCGACAGGGGTGCGGTGCCCAAACCCCCCCCCCCCACGGGCCCTGCTCTGTGTGTGACGGGGTAGAGCCATAACCTCCCCATCGGCCCTGCCCTGAGTGTGACAGTGGCGGCACCCCAACCCTCTGATCGGCCCTGCTCTGTGGGTGACAGGGGGTGGTGCCCCAACTCCCCTATGGGCCCTACTCTGTGAGTGATAGGGGGGAGCTCCCCAACCCCCTGATGGGCCCTGCTCTGTGCGTGACAGGGGGGAGCTCCTCAACCCCCTGATCGGCCCTGCTCTGTGTGTGACAGGGGGTGGCGCCGCAACCTCCCCATCGACCCTGCCTTGAGTGTGACAGGGGGTGGTGCCCCAACCCCCCAATCGGCCCTACCCTGAGCGTGACTGAGGGTGGCATCGCAACCTCCCAATCCACCCTGCTCTGTGCATGACAGGGGGCGGCGCCCCAACTCCCCAATCGGCCCTGCTCTGAGCCCGACCAGGGGCTGCACCTAGGGATTGGGACTGCCCTCTGCCACCCGGGAGCAGGCCTAAGCCAGCAGGTCATTATCTCCTGAGGGGTCCCAGACTGCGAGAGGGCACAGGCCGGGCTGAGGGACCCCCCCCCCTCTCACCCCGAGTGCACAAAGTTTTGTGCACCGGGCCTCTAGTATAAATAGAAGCATTATTCTCAGTGTTTCATAGAGCCCATGGAGCAGCTGGTGTTCACCTCAACATCAGACACTCTGCTGTTATGTTTTATATTTACAATTTCAAAAAAACAATAGATCCCAAAACAAAACAAAATAAGAGCAGTGACAATAGGAACAAGAACAATTAAATGTGTATTTTTGCTTCCAAGTGTTTTGAAGTTACCCTTTGTCACTTACACACACCATTGTTACATTTATGTGTTTTGCTTCTTTTGGGCCCTTTAACCCCAGCCATACTCTTTAAAATAATTCCATTGTGATTAACCATTTTGTTGTGTTTATTGTTTTGTTTTGATTTTATGTCACTTGTGGTTATCAGGAATGATAGAATTTCTAAGTATCAAAGTGAATGTGACAGAAACTGTGAGGAAAAAAAGGCCTAATGCAGAAAAGGCTGAAAGTCGCAGAAAGCATCAGAGTATAAGTCACAGTTAAAAAAGAAATGAATAACTACCCCATTGTTACAATATCATTTGTATAAAAGATTCTCTTTTGCCATTTAATTTCTTGTTTTCTTGCCTTTCTCTCAAATCAACTTATCATATAAGTGTGAATCCATTTCTGAATTCTTCATTTTCTTTTATCCATATCTGTCCTTATGCAATTACCACATTGCCTTAACTACTATTGGAACCTGAATGCAGTGGTCCGATTGGAGTTCTTTGTCTTGCAAAATCAAAGAATGAATTCACGGACAAAGACGGCAAGTGGAAAACAAAGTTTACTGAGAGACAGACTCCCTGCAGCAAGAGGCAACAGGAAGGGGGCCCAAAGCTGGTTACCCGTGATGCTCTTTGTTTATGGATATACTGTAGGCCCAGTGCACAGATTCGTGCACCAGTGGGGTCCCTCGGCGTGGCCTGCAGGGATTTGGCTGAAACTGGCATCCATCATCCCCCGAGGGATGTAGTAGTGCGTGAAGCAGCAGGCGGCTGGGGAGGAGCCGCTCCCGCTCATCTCTGCTTGCTCATCCCCGTCAGCTGAGCCTCTCCCCCATCGTCCACCGCTGCCCGTCACATCTCCTGGTCTGCTGCACCTAGCTATGGAGAAGTGGGTCCCTAGGGTGGAGCTCCCGCGGACTCTCTAGGTGTGCAGACTGAGGCTCAGAGAAGTGGGATGAGTGCCCGAGGGGTGCCTGCGGCAGACAGGGGAGTTGTGGTAGCTGCACCGGGAGCTGCCCACTTCGTGTGCCGTCCTGCAAGTCCTGGGGTGGCTCCAGTCTGATAGGAGGAGGCAGGTGCTAGGGACGGAGTTCATGGTCTCTTTTTCCCTCCCTCTGTCCCTCGGTCTGGCTGCCTAAGGAGGACACGGCCAGAGGGGTTGACAGGGGTCGGGGGCGCTGTGCCTCCAGAGCCATGCCTGGGGAATGGTGGAATTTGGGCTGATGGCCCAGCTTCCCAGTGCAAACTTCAGCTCAGCCCCACCTGCTTGCGATCTTTCATAGACTCAATCGCCTGTTTCTCTTTTCTTCTGTCCAAGTGGACTGCCCCTGGTGGTCAGTACTCATCATAGCAACCAGTCGCTTAGACTTTTATATATATAGACTAGATGCCCGGTGCACAAAAATTTGTGCACTCAGGAGGTCCCTCAGCCTCGCCTGTGCCCTCTCACAGTCTGGGACCCCTTGGGGGATGACCACCTGCTGGTTTAGGTCCACTCCTTGGGGAATTAGGCCTAAGCTGGCAGTCGGACATCACTCTGGCAGCCCGGGAGCCCTCAGGGGATGTCCACTTGCCAGCCGGGAGCGGACCTAAGCTGCAGTCGGACATCCTTAGCGCTGCTGAGGAGGTGGGAGAGGCTCCTACCACCACCGCTGTACTGGCAGCCGTCAGCCTGGCTAGTGGCTGAGCAGAGCTCCCCCTGTGGGAGCGCACTGACCACCAGGGGGCAGCTCCTGCATTGAGCGTCTGCCCCCTGGTGGTCAGTGTGTGTCATAGTGACCAGTCATTCCCAGTCTTTCTGCTGTTAGGGTCAATTTGCATATTACCCTTTTATTATATAGGATAGAGGCCTGGTGCATGGGTGGGGGCCGGCTGGTTTGCCCTGAAGGGTGTCTCGGATCAGGGTGGGGGTCCCGCTGGGGTGCCTGGCCAGCCTGGGTGAGGGGCTGATGGCTGTTTGCAGGCTGGTCACACCCCCTTCAGGGTGGGGGTTCCCACTGGGGTGCCTGGCCAGCCTGGGTGAGGAGCTGATGGCTGTTTGCAGGCTTGCCACACCCCCTTCAGGGTGGGGGGTCCCCACTGGGGTGCCTGGCCAGTCTGGGTGAGGGGCTGAGGGCCATTTTCAGGCTGGCCAAGCCCCCCAACGATGGAAGCTCCCAGCCTCTTTTTTTTTCTTTTTTATTTTGGGATTTATTTACCTTCTATAATTGAAACTTTGTTGCCTTCAATGGAGCTCAGAGCCGGCTCCTGCTCGCTCCAGCTCCGTGGCCACAGCCGGCTGAAAGCAGGTATCTGGGGTTTATTTATCTTCTATAATTGAAACTTTGTTGCTTTGAGTGGAGCTCAGAGCCGGCCGGGAAGCTTGGCTTCCTCCATCACTGGAGCAACCAAGCCTCCTGCTCGCTTCAGCTCTGTGGCTGCCGGCCGACATCTTGGTTGGGTTAATTTGCATATAGTCGCTCTGATTGGCTGGTGGGCATGGCTTAAGGCATAGCAAAGGTACGGTCAATTTGCATGTTTGTCTTTTATTAGATTAGATGTAGTAGAGGCCGGGTGCATGAAATTTGTGCACTCAGGGGGATCCCTCAGCCCAGCCTGCACCCTCTCACAGTCTGGGAGTCCTCGGGGTATGTAAAACTCACAGCCTAGGCCCATGGGGAGCGGGCCTAAGCCATCAGTCAGACATCCTTAGTGCTCCCAAGGAGGCAGGAGAGGCTCCCGCCACCCCTGCTGCACTTGCCAGTTGTGAGCCCGGCCTCTGGCTGAGCAGCACTCCCCTTGTGGGAGTGCACAGACCACCAGGGGGCAGCTCCTGCATTGAGCATCTGCCCCCTGGTGGTCAGTGCGCGTCATAGCGACTGGTCGTTCCAACATTCAGTTGATTTGCATATTAGCCTTTTATTATATAGGCTACTCTTCTAGCTTTTGATTGGTCTTTTCAGGCTATTTCATGTAATAGCCAATCATTTCAGAATTTGTGTTCCTGCTAGCTGGTCGGACCTGATTTGGGACTGTCACTTCAGGTCAGGATGCCTACTGCCCACCCCTAAGCTGGGCTCAGTCCTCCCCTCCCCACCGGGTTCAGCCCTAGGTCATCCTGTTTGTTTCAGAGATTTTTTGGAACCAGGCCAGACAGCAGTTAGTTATCAAGCTGCCTCATATCGCTCCTAGAATTCTCCTTTCGGCTTTTCCTTTCTGGGTCCCATCCCCAACTGCCTAGTCTCTATCTATCTCCTCATTGTTAAAGTAAATGTCAAATCAGATAGTGTATGTTCTCCAAATAGGCACTTTATTTACAGGATTGTTTTGATTACTCTGGATTCTTTGTATTTTATTAAAATTATAAAAATGCTCATCAATTTCTAGCAAAAAAAGTCTCCTGTGATTATAACTCATATTGTATTAAATCATTAAATTAATGTGAGATGCAGTAACTTAAAATGATTGAATCTTCCAATCCATGAACACAAATATCTCTCCATTTATTTAAATTTTGCTTAATTTCTCTCAAAATTGATTTTTACTTTTAAATATACAGGCCTTGCAGATACCTGATTCAAATTATCCATAATTATTTTATGGTTTATGACACTATAGAAAATGTTTGTGACACTATTTCAAATATTTTCAATTAATTGCTCTTTGCTTATAGAGATACATTTGATTTTTGCTTAATGATGTTGCATTCTAAGATTTTGCTACACTCATCATTTATATAGATTGTTGGTCAATTTTAGGTTTTCTATTTAATTATGCCATCTTCAAACTAAGATAGTTTTAATTTTTCTTTGA
>NW_005874602.1:0-15027 GCF_000147115.1 Myotis lucifugus
CTGGTTCCATTCCTTGAACCCGAGGTGTGGGCTTGATCTTCAGTACGGGGTGCACAGGCGGCAGCCAATCCATATTTCGCTCTCATATCCATGTTTCTGTCTCTACCTCTCTCTCTCTAAAACTCCATAAAAATATTTTTTAAAAATATATATTTTAGCTTTATTTTAGTTAAAAAGTCCAATTCTGAAGATTTAATTAAATTGTGCCATGTATTACTTTAATTTATGACATTTTCCAAGTGTATAATCATAGTGATATTTTGACATAAAAAAAGAAGAGTATATTCCCTAGGAGCTCTTTTAAAAAGGTGCAAACCAATTTCTCAGAAGAATAAAGGACCTGACAAGGAATGAATGGCTCTGTGCTGGTAAAACCGAATTAATTAGTGACCATTTTGCCAATCTAGTGTCATCCTAACTCCAAAACACTGAGGCAGATTGAAACTTAAAAAAAAAAAAGGATTGAATAGAAATGTACTCACCACTCATTTTTAACTCCATTGGATTTATAGAATTGATTTATGGCAATTCTGAGCAATTGCCCAATTTAAAGGAAATTATTTCGCATAGCGTTCTCTGTAATTTTAAAGTTACTGTCTTTTCTAGAGGTTACTATATCATTGATAACTGAGATTTTTCTCAGAGCTGTTCCATTGCAAATAAACAATTTGAGTTTCACTTTATTATTTATAATTCAATGATGTCAGGAACAATGAAAGAGATATTCATCTACTTGGCAGATTTCATAGAAACATGCATTTATGAAATACTGATTTTATAGCTGCACTGCATAATGGCAATATGTGCTCAAGAATAACCTGTTTGGAAGACTATTGTATTATAATCTCACTCCTCTGGGGAGTTATTTAATCAAAATAGCTCTGCTTAAGTGCACTACAAGAGGAGACATGAAAAAAGTGTCAGAGGATCAAGGAGAGACAAAGGACTAGAAATTGTAATACTAAAAGTAATTTAGTGCCTGGAGGAATGGTAGGTTTTTTTTCTTAAAGTTGAGGTGGAAAAAACTCAGATAAGTCAGGACTATTATAGCTACAACTGAGATCTCAATGAATGGCAAAATAAATTCTCAGACCCACGAACAACTAAACACATAGATAAAACGTGTTAAGTCAAAATGGAAATGTAAGTCACATTGTGCTCCTTGATATTCAGTGTTAGTAAAACACTAATTGGTATCATATGAGTATAAGCAACCATATGGGATCTTATTCCTCTACCTTCTTAACTCTTTTTTATACAATACTTCTACCAGGCTTTCTAGTAATTCTATGAGCTAAATCCTAGCAATGCTCATGATTTGCTACAATGAGTTAAACAATTTAATGTCCTTGAATATTTAATCAGGTATTAAGATATACACTCTTACCTTACTGTGGAAATATATGGTAATTGCTCTATTAATGAGAAGTATGTGTTTAACCAACATGCCTAATTATCTTAAACGTTGATTATTGAAGTTAAAACAATATAGGAAGCACAGAATGCTATAGGGAGTTTTACTTTTTCTTCTATTTATTTATTTTTGCATGTAAATTCATCATCTTTCTCTACAGTAAATGCATCCCATCAAAATTTTCTCCCAACTATCATTACAGGGTTTTCATTCTATAATGTCCTCCCATAATTCAATTCCTATGTGTGTTTTTTTTCTCCTCACTGGTAGTCAATAACTTGGCATTATATAATTATTGATATTTCCATATTAATGTTTCCCAAAACATTTCAGTGTATATTACATACCCATGCATGCCATCTTTTTTAAAATTTGTAATCCACATCAAATTAATCAAAGATAACACTTTTTGGCCTCCTCTACCTCCAGCACTAACTGTTGTTACTGAGCAATATTTTACTACCAACACCTCAGGCAACCATTGGTACTTGCTGGGTTATAAAACATAAATTATTAATAGAAATCTGACCCTGTATTTCTGGCAAGGCTTAGTTGCTTAGTCTTTGAGAACTAACTTGCTTCAATATATTCCATGTACTCTCTCACCATTGTTCTGATTTCAAGAGCATTGCCAACCTCACATGACAATCAGTGGGTAGCCTTGTGCTTCCACCTGACATGATTCAAAAATTACCTCTTATGAATTGGTCTTACAACAATGGATGATCATTTTATGAAAAAAAATCTTCTTAGCACTGATCAACGGCCTTTAGATACACTTTCATATTTCATTGTTTTAAGGAAGACCTGCCTTTCAATTTGAAGTAATTTTAAATGACAGTGATAATGGTAATAACAGGTAGGATTTTGAGCATTTACCAATGTCCAGACACTGTGCGAAGTGTTCCACATAAATGATCTCATTTAATACAGCCACACCAGGACATAAGGACAGCTGTATTCATGTTTGACAGATCACATAGTGTAGGGCACGGCTATAGGGTTAAGCCTCAGACTGACCTGTTGGCAAAGCCACAAACAAGTCCCAGCTTAGAGGGCACAGTCCTCTTAGCATAATTAGGCTTGACCTTATGATGCTCCCTAGGTCCTTCCTAGGTAGCTAATGGGCTGTGGGAGGTGCAGCAAGTGCTACCAAAACAAGTGAAACTCACAAGAACATTGTAACTATGGTGACCACTACCTTGTTTACCTCTGGCTATAAAATAAAGGCTCAGCTTGCTTCTGGATCTCTCTCTGTGGCCTCAGCCAGGCACAGGAAGATCACCTAGACCCAGCTTATTCTCTCTGTCATTTCTTCATCCTTCACCACCCTAACTCAGGCTTTTGAACCCTTGGCTGAGCTGGCTTGGCACAACATAGAACTGGGATCTACTTCATGTTTTACAACATGGGTGTTGTCAGCCTCTAGAAAGAAATCAGGGCTTAGCTCAAAAGTTACTCTCTCCGAGGGACCATCCCTAACCATCCAATACAAATACCATCTCTGATATTATCATAGCCCATCTCCTTTCGGCACATAGTAGCACAACCTACCTGCCTGTGGACAATGAAATTTGACTAAATTTTCTGTTTACCATTTCTGTATGGGAGAATTTAATAATCAGTATAAACTTTGTTTAATCCCCATTTCTTTGGCACATTGGCAAACAATGTGTATGATGTTGAAGGCTTCATCACCTGCTGAAATGCGAAGACATGTATCAGAACCCCTGGTCAATGTCATAAATAAAACTATTAGAAGCCACTGTGGTGTTGGTGATTTCCTTTAGAAATCAGGGTCTGATTGCACACCATTAATTTATGTATTCACTTACTCAACAAGCATTTTTTAATGCTATGCATTAGAAATAAGCATTAAGAACCTTACAGTGAATGAAATTAAAACTCATGCTCTTTTGAAGAAAGACAGGTAATGAGATAAAACAACAAAACTATTTTTTAAAAATAGTGTCTGTTATTGGTGATTAAATGCTTGGAAAAAAAAGAAAAGACTAAATTATAGTTGGGAGTGATGGAAGTGAAGCTGGTGGTCAAAGAGTGAGTTCCTGATACAATGATATTTGACCAGAGCTAAGGTACAGAAAAGATTAAAGAAAGATAGAAAAAGAGGGCTTTGAAGGGGGTCAAATATGTGGTGATAGGAGACTAGACTTTTACTATAGTCTCTATTGGTAACCACACAGTAAAGTATAGAGATGTTATATTATAATGTTGTACACCTAAAATTTACATAATGTTGTTAACTACTGTTATTCCCAAAAATAAGAAGATAAAAAGCTCAAAGGTAGAATTCAATTTATAATTTAAAAAAAAAGAAAAGAAAGAAAGCCTAGCCAGCCAGTGTGGCTCAGTGGTTGAACATCAACCCATGCACCAAGCAGTCACTGGTTGAATTCCTGGTCAGGGCACATGCCTGGTTAGGACTCAATCCCCAGTAGGGGTTGTGCTGGAGGCAGCCAATGGATGTTGATGTTTCCTTCTCATAGATGTTTCTATCTCTCTCTCCCTCTCCTTCCTCTATTTCTAAAATAAATTAAAATATATATTGACTATATATATATATATATATATATATATATATATATATATATAAAGAAAAGAAAGCCTGGCATACAGTTTTATTAAAGGAGAACATTTCAGGAAAAGGTGACAACTTATGTCACTAAGTACAGTAAGCAGGCTAAAATTGTGGGAGCATAACTGAGGGGAAGTTCAGCAAAGGGAAAACCAATGGGGCAGAGCAGGGTCTTGTAGCTATTAATACTTCATTTTACTGTAACTGACTATGAACAATGGATGGTTGTTGCACAGATGAAAAGAACACTTTTCATAATGACAAAAATCAAATATTCCACCTCATTCCACACAAATTAAAAGAAAAACTCACAGTTGGACTCACCAGGTCAACATCAAACAAGTGCAGGTGCTATTAATAATTATTTACATAGGCTTGGTAGGAACATTCTAATACCAGTTCTCCCTTTCTCAAATTCTAATGGAAAAAAATTGAAAAATAAAAGTGATATCTATAAAAGGTTTTTAAAACTAGAATATAACCACTAACATTAACAACCCATTGACTAATCAGAATGCAAAATATTTTATGTACAGAAATAGATTTCTTCCCAAATAGCTTTTGAAACAAAAATTATTTTAGGATTGTATTAATAACTAGAGGCCTGGTGCACGGAATTCTTGCACAGGTAAGGTCCCTAGGCCTGGATGGCAATCAGGACCGATCGGGACCTTCTGGCTACCATCCAGGGCCTTCCTTCCCCCAGCTGCTGGCTGCCGGCCAAGGCCTTCCTTTGTTCCCCACCGCCCCCTGGTGGCCAGTGCACGTCATAGCGAGCGGTCAAACTCAAGGTCAGTTGAATTCCCGAGGGGACAATTTGCATATTAGCCTTTTATTATATAGGATTATTTTATACCAAACAACCCATAACTATTTTTAAAAGTAGCCAGCTGTGCTTTGAGATCATTTTTTATGATTCTTAACCCAACATATTGTTTCAGTTATCAAATGTTGTATAACAAATCATCCAAAAACCTTAGTTTGTTATTTACTCACAATATGTGAGGCAGCAATTTGGACTGAATTCAACTGAGAGTTATATCAGGGTCCTCAGATGGAATGGATCCTGATTTTCCATATGTTCATTTATTCTTTACATGCTAGCTGAGTCCTTTCTCCATGATTGCAGAACCATTCAGAAATTGCTGTCCAAAGACAATTCTTCATGAATCCCTCACATTTCTACATAGCTAGGCATTTATGGTCTATCTAAGAATGTTTGTATAAGGAGATATAGCAAGATAGTACTTTGTTTTCAGAGAAGACTTTCTTACATCTCAGAGTAATAGATATTCTCCTTTGGAACACAGTTTGGGCAAGTTTTTTTAGCAGCCCCTTAGGAGATTGGGGGCTTGCTAACCTTGGGACATAGATTAGGACAGTGCTCAGAATTCACCTGGGACCATTTAGAATCTTCCCTATGGTACTTGAGGGGCAAGAAAGTTTAATGGTAGCATGAAGTTCATGCTGTCTGCTCTACCAGAAGTTATGAACTGTCTAAAACATTTGGTATGCTTGTCTCCTTACTGAGTAAATCTGTGCAAGTGTGATGAGTAGACCTAGCAGCTTGCTGCTTAAGGACAATTTGATTGCAAGACTTTCCAAATAGTAGTCTTGAAAGTAAAGCAATGGCCCAGCTCAGTGGTTGAACAAGGACCCAAAAAGCAGGAGCTCATAGTTGGACTTTCATGTTTACCTCAAGTAAGACACTAATGCTGTGCTAAATATAGTAACAAGAAATGGATGGGTGCTGGAAATAATAGTGGTCTCTGAAAGATGAAGATACCTTTTTGGAAAACAAAATGGAAGTAAATATAAGACCACTAGGTGTCACTGGGGAAGGAGAAGAAACAAAAGAAGGCAGCTGAAGAAAAGGTAAGTGGAAGCCTCACCATAAATGGATTATTTACGGAAAGTTGCATAGCAGCTTTTGCAGAAAAGATAACAAGGCATCAACAGGAGGAGAGCAGCAGGAGAGGGGAAAAGAGTCTGGCTTCAACAATTCTGAAAGCAGCTGCTGGGATGTAGCAAGGCTGAGCTCCAGCTGCTGGATCTGTGAGCAGAGTGGATGCTTTCACACTGGAAGTGTGCATAACAACTCCAGAAGAACACCAACATTAAAATCTGTATTGATGAGAGGTAAAGGAGTTTACAATCAGAAAAATGGTAGTCTACTCCTTTAAATCAAATATGGTATTTAGTTCTAAAATTTGTTGTGATTTTGTAACTTGGGGCATATCACTCCCTTATCTTAACCTGGGAAGAAGCCAGGTGTGACCAGTCTGTAGCTCCTTTTGTGGTTTGTATCATAAATGACCTCTGCTTCAACTTCCTAGGTTTCCTGGCTCCAGCCAGGGGCGATCTACAAGGCAAGCTGTGCCCACTGTAAAATCTTACCACAGTAAGACCATGATTCTAGGCTCTAGTACATGTCACATACTTGCTGGGCAGGGTGATTTACTCATCAACGGAAGTACTGTAGAAACATATGTCATGAGAAAAGAAATTTTCTGAGACTCGTGCTGAAGAATGAGATATTGTAGAAAGCTGTAGTTCTATGGAATCAAACGCTGAGTTTCCAAAGTCCTATTTCCTTTAGTCCAGCTGTGTCTTCCATAGGGCCAGAATGAAAGCCAGGAACAATGTCTCCATTCCAAACTGAGGCACAGCCCAATCGAGCATCCAGCTAATTTAATTTGTGTTCCCAGTTCCATCAGTCCATTGCTTGTGGGGCATGGCCACATGGCTATGAAGAGAACATGGGATAACAAAAGAAGAACCAGAGAACCCCATGAGCCAAGAGAAGGAAGAATTCCTTTGTTTTGTGATTATGCATTCCCCAAATTTTCATGGGCTTGTAGTGGCCCCACCCTCTCTGGCCAATGATCTCTGTTCCCAGGTTTGACTGACAGGCACCCTTCCTAGGTCATCCCAATTCACTTCACATGTGCCCATCTCCACTTAGTCGTACCTCTTCCTCCAGGAGTCTGCAGGGAATGGACTGGCAGTTCCCTGGGGAGGGTACAGTTGCAGCTTGCTGGTGAAGCTGCTTTGCTGGCCATGCTTATAATGCCTGGCCTCCCTTTTGATCCTTTCATGTATATATATACTAGAGGCCTGGTGCACAAAAATTTGTGCACTTGGGGGGGAGGGAGGGGTCCCTCAGCCCGGCCTGTGCCCTCTCGCAGTCTGGGACCCCTCAGGAGATAATGACCTGCTGGCTTAGGCCTGCTCCCGGGTGGCAGAGGGCAGGCCCAATCCCTAGGTGCAGCCCCTGGTCGGGCTCACAGCAGGGCAGATTGGGGAGTTGGGGCGTCACCCCCTGTCATGCACAGAGCAGGGCGGATTGGGAGGTTGCGATGCCACCCTCAGTCACACTCAGGGTAGGGCCGATTGGGGGGTTGGGGCACCGCCCCCTGTCACACTCAAGGCAGGGTCGATGGGGAGGTTGCGGCGCCACCTCCTGTCACGCACAGAGCAGGGCCAATCAGGGGGTTGGGGCGCTGACCCTGTCACGCACAGAGCAGGGCCCATCAGGGGGGTTGGGGCACCACCCTCTATCACCCACAGAGCAGGGCCAATCAGGGGGTTGGGGCGCCGCCACTCTCACACTCAGGGCAGGGCCGATGGGGAGGTTATGGCTCTACCCCGTCACACACAGAGCAGGGCCAATCAGGGGGTTGGGGCGCTGCACCCTGTCACACACAGAGCCGCAGGGCGATCAGGGGGTTGGGGAGCTCCCCCCTATCAGGCACAGAGCAGGGCTGATCAGGGGGTTGGGGCGCCTTCCCCTGTCACGAACAGAGCAGGGCGGATAGGGAGGTTGTGGCCCCACCCCCTGTAACACACAGAGCCGCAGGGCGATCAGGGGGTTTGAGCACTGCCCCCTGTCATGCTGATCCCGGTGCCGGGAGGCCTCTCGGCTCTGCTGATCCCGGTGCTGGGAGGCATATTACCCTTTAACTATATAGGATAGAGGCCTGGTGCATGGGTGGGGGCCGGCTGGTTTGCCCTGAAGGGTGTCCTGGATCAGGGTGGGGGTCCCGCTTGGGTGCCTGGCCAGCCTGGATGAGAGGATGGTGGCTGTTTGCAGCTGGTCACACACCCTTTAGGGTGGGGGTCTCTACTGGTGTGCCTGGCCAGTCTGGGTGAGGGGTTGAGGGCTGTTTTCAGGCTGGTGGGTGACTGAAGCTCCCAACCGCTCCTTTTTTTCTTTTTTTTTAAATTCTGGGCCAAGGCCTCTGCTGCTGAAGCAGGTATCTGGTTTGTTTTGGTTCTATAATAGGAACACTGTATCATCTCCAGCTCTGAGATCCCGGCCGGCTGAAAGCTGGTTTCTGGGGTTTTGTTTAGCTTCTATATTTGTTACAATGTTTCAAACTGCCAGCTCAGAGGCCGGCAGCGGCAGGCGGGGAACGTTGGAGTCCTCCTTCACTGAAGCAAGCAAGCCTCATGTTCGCTTCCAGCTGCCTGGCTGCCGGCCGCCATCTTGGCTGGCAGTTAATTTGCATATCGCCCTGATTAGCCAATGGGAAGGGTAGCGGTCGTACGCTAATTACCATGTTTCTCTTTTATTAGATAGGATATATATATATATATATATATATATATATATATATGCCTAATATGCTGAGCAGTTGACCGACCTGTCGCACTGACCACCAGGGGGCAGATGCCCCAACCGGTAGTTTAGCTCGTTGCTGGGGTCCAGCCAGTCGGGACTGGGCGAGACAGGGCCAGACACACCCTGGACCCCCCGTCCCCGCAGTCACTCCAGTGGTCCCTCCCTGGTTACTGGCCCCAAATGGCCCTAATTGGGACTGGGCAAGATGGCCCTGATCGGCCCTGATTGCCGTCCAGGCGGAGGGACCCCATCTGTGCACGAATTCGTGCACCAGACCTCTAGTTATTAATTACTAGCTAATTACAATGATATCAACACTAAGAAACCTTTAATGTTGTATCAGGAAAATTACAGTTTAACATACGTGATGATTACCTGTCAGCATTTTTTTTTTAAAGAAATAATAATCACCAACACCAAGATCTACACAAAATTGTTCAAAATGATCTAGTGTTAACCACAATATGTCTTTCTCTGATATCTAAGACTGATGGCTCTTTGCCTCCTAGATTGACATCAGTCATTGAGGACCTAATTTCTACCAAATTCATGAAGTCAGAGGAAAACCAATTATTTCAATGTTGTACATCATCTACCTTCATTTGTTCAGTGTTCATTCGGCTGATGCAATTCTAGTCAACATTATCATCATGCATTATCTCTGCATCAGCACCAGCATAGTAATCTCAAAGGCCCCTCCATGTCCATACACCAGCAGGCGTATCCTGGATGAAACTTGTCTTGTTTAGTCAACATGGGCTGCCATAACAAAATCCTATAGACAGGTGTCTAAACAACAGAAATGTATTTTCTCACAGTTCTGGAGGCCAGAAGTCTGAGATATGGGTGCCAGCACACTTGGCTTCTGGTGAGAACTCACTTTGTAGCTTATAGAAAGCCACCTTTTTTCTATGTCCTCAGATGGTGAAGAGAGAGACAGAGCACACTCTCTGCTGCCTCCTCTTAAAAGGACACTAATCTCATTCTGAGGGCCCCACCCTCATGATCACTTCTAAACTTGATCTCCCATAGGTCCCACCTCCAAATACTGTCACTGTGAGAGTTAAGGCTTAGACATACAAATTTGAGGATTTCACAAACATTCAGTTTATAATATAATCCTAAGTGCTCAGGGTTGTCATTTTTCTTTCTCACTCTTTAGAGTTTCTATAAAAATATCACACCATTACATTTTCAATATGAAAATGATAGAACATAAACTCTTTATGAGGTAATATCAAAGACCAGATCAGTAAAGAGTTAGAAATTCGATGATCTTACCCAGTAAGCTTTACTAACAATATCAAGGTTACAATTAATTTGAGCACTGGCAAAGCAGAGTTAGGGATAAAATCCCAAACACAGTTCCCCAAGACTTTTCTTGTCACATTAGAGCATTCGCTGGTCCTGATCACCATGAAAAGTCTCTAAGCTCCATATGTGATCACATCCTTAGAGAAGGGAGATGTTTTGGTCATGAACTATCTACATTTTATATTCTGATAGGTACATTTCTTTGATGGCATTTTCCACATAAAGCCATAAGTGAACTTAGTAAGTAAAACTTGAAACATTTGATCAATGTGTATAGTTGAGTGGAGTTGAAAACTGTAACATGATCATGCATTTTTTGGTGTTTTGTACCTCCCGATGTAGCAGGACAGTTTTCATTTCCAACATCATTGTTTCTAGCAAAGTTATTTTTCACCATACATCCATAGATTTGAAGTTTGGTTATAATAAGCCAGGTTTGGGATTTTTTTTTTCTGTAAAGGCCAGACAGTAAATATTTTAGACTTTGTGGGCCACATATAGTCTTTAGTAGTCTTTGTATTCTATTTTTACAACACTTAAAAATGTAAAAACATTCTTAACTCATAGGTCATTGCTGGCCCCTGCAGAGGCAATTGTAGATATATATATATATTCTGTATATTATGCAATTTACACAAACTTTCCTGTCCCCAGTAAGCTAGCCAATTCTTAGAGATAGCCAGGGACTCAGTCTAGAGCATTCCTTGATATACAAACTAAGCAATTCAGATCCTTGCCTCCTCTAGCTGACTTCTACACCCAGGAAGCAAGATCCAAGTCAGTCATCACAGGGCCAGGCACCAGGCAACTGGAGACCACCCTTACAGCCCCAAATTATTATTATTCAAACCACCCAATCCTAAAATATTTACCCTGCCTGCATTGTCTTTCTTGTAGAAACTTCAATAAAGGTCATGGCCTATGGCCTCCCCTCACACCTATTTTTGTTTCCTGACCAAAACCTGCTGTTGCCCTGTGTGGTGAGCCTCTTATTCCTATGGAAACTATAAGAAACATTAAACTTTTTTCAATGGCATTGATCTTTCTGTATCACCCAGTCATCTTTATAAATTAATACCCAGGCATAAAACACCAGGAGGTCTGATTTTGTGACATGTTTACAAGGAAACTTGGTGGGGCTACCTGCCTTCTTTTTAAAAAATATTTTTATTAATTTTAGAGAGGAAGGGAGAGGGAGAGAGAGATAGAAACATCAATGATGAGAGAGAATCATTGATTGGCTGCCTCCTGCATGCCCCCTACTGGGGATCGAGTCCGCAACCCAGGCATGTGCCCCTGACCGGAATTGAACCCAGGACCCTTCAGTCCGCAGGCTGATGCTCTATCCACTGAGCCAAACCAGCTAGGGCTGCCTTCTTTCTTTTTAAGGAATGTCACCTGGTAAAAGAAAGGAGTCGTTTGAAGGTTTGCTGTTAAACATTTTCTTTCCCATGTATTACTCTATACTTCATATATTTTCACATACATGGGAATAATAACAATTTTAAAAACCAAATTGCAAATACTATACTTGCATTGCTTTATTGGTGATTTTAGGTTTTTGTTTTTTTCCCCCTTTAAGTCTAATGCTATATTTACTTTATTCTTTGTTGTTGTTCTGCAAATTATCTATGGTTAGAGCGTATGGGTCAGGAGGAGATTCTCACTACTATGTGGACTAAATGTTATTCACAATGGTGTGCATCTAGCTTCTGGGTGGGTTTTTATACCAAAGCAAATCGGAGTGACTCGCAGACGGCACGGTGCACCGGCACACAGTGTAGGATATCATTTCAGCACCCAGGCTCTGGAAAGAGGTGTATCTTGCTGTTGATCCAGTCTCTGCCATGAAAATAGTTGGGATTTTAGTCTAATATTTCATTGCTTTATGCCTTATTTCCTTCTTATATCAAATAGAAATACAACTACTCATAGTTATGAGTAAATAAGATAATTCACGCAATGCCCTTAACATACTGCCTGAAACATAGGACATTCAATTAAGGTTGCTGCTGTTCAAGCCCCAGTACCTACCAGGAGCCTGCAAGCTTTTCATCTAAAAGTAGGGATCTTACAATAAGACCATAGCCTTTTCTCTATTACTTCTTATCCAACAACTTTCCTTGGCAGTTTTCCTAGCAAAAACACTTAGGTTAGAGAGCAAAATTCTTCTGCTACATTGGGAGGTACAAAACACTTAAAAATGCATGATCATGTTACAGTTTTCAACTTGACTTTGCTATACACACACTGATCAGGGGTTTCAAGTTTTACTTACTGAGTTCACCTTTGCATCCAACCCCAGTTGAAGTTAACACCATCCTTTTGCTGCACTGGCCACTGATGAAACATAGCCCATTCTGGCATTCTTCCCAGATGTATCTGCTAAAGTTCAAGGTTGAGACTGCACCCCTCAGAAGCACCTGATACTCTTAATAAGGGGCGTTTCTGTTTGCCTGGGTTCCTTGCCTAGGAACTCCCTTGAACTGTCTTCTTACTGGCACAAAGCCCAGTCCAGTTCAAAAGAGGTTATCCTCCTTTCATATTTCTCCTCTTTATTTCACTTTTTGTACAGAAAATAAAGTTTCTTCAAAGTAGCTGCTTACAGAAATCAAGTCATGGTGGCTGACTTAAAGAGAGCAGCTACCCTTTCAACTCTTCAACCTGTTTTAAACACTAGAGGCACGGTGCATGAATTCATGCACAGGTGGGTCCCTTGGCTATCAGGCTGATTGTGGGGGGGCGGCCTGCTAGGGGGAAGGACCCTGGGAGGTTGGCTGGCCAGCCGGCCCGATTGCCAACAGCAAGCAAGGCACAACTAAGGCATGGCTGATTCCTGTGAGGAATCAGGCTCCTTCCTCCCTCCTGTCTGGGTCTGGGGTGCAGGTGAACCAGATTCAGGGCTGTCAGGGACCCAGCAGCAAGGTCTGGGCCAGTGTGCGTCACAGCTACCTGTTGGTCATTCGGTCGTTCTGGTTGTTCTGGTCATTCTGTCATAAGGTTGCTTAGGCTTTCTTATATATAGAAGATTATTATTATTTTTATGTATATTTTTATTGATTTCAAAGAGAAAGGGAGAAGGAGAGAGAGAGAGAGAGAGATAGAAACATCAATGATAAGAGAGAATCATTGATCAGCTGCTTCCTGCATGCCTCCTACTGGAGATTGAGCCTTCAGACTGGGCATGTGCCATTGACTGGAATTGAACCCAGAACCCTTCAGTCCACAGGACTATGCTCTATCCACTGAGCCAAACCAGCTAGAGCTATAAGATTATTTTTTTTTATTGTGATCTTTCAATCCAATTTTATTTACATGTCAACATTCCAGGAAATAATAAGACTGTCAAGGTATCTACAAATTTTAGCCAATTTTAATATCCTGCTTATATGTTTTAATATAGTTTTAATTAATATAGTTTTACCCAATAATTTCGAGGTATCAAAGCACTTCCAAGAGCTTTTTTAACATGAGTGAGAGGTACAAACAATAAGTTGTCACTGGAGTGTGGAGATGGTACAATTATAAACATAATTTCAAACATTCTTCCCTATTAGCATTAATTTCAGTCTCTACTTAGGCATTGGACTACAAAGAAATTCATCTCTTCATAATCTCATTTTGCTCTAAATATACAAAAGCCTCTTTATAGGAGGACAAGATCAAAAGGGAATACTTTAAGTGTGGCACTGAAAACTAACCACAGCACATCACTTTGTGTCTGTGGTTCCAGCATATCTTACAGAGACCCCAGCTCTCCCAATGGCAGAACTCTCCTGATATAGATCTCTTGTATCACTCTTGGCTAGTGGCTGACTTGTGCCAGCTCATTCTCAATCCTGATGCTCTAATACCACGAACCATCTCTCCTTTGAATTCTTATGGCATAGAAAGCTAATCTCTTGTTTCCTCTTTGGGAGTTACAAAGTACTATCTAGTCAGTGTGTGCCACCTCATTAGAATGCACTCATCTCTCTGTTGTTCCTCACTTATGACCATCAGCTGGCTATTTTCTTCTTCCAGTTAGGGGGAATTATTAATAAGTATTAGAAATAAATATAAGTGAAGTTTCTGAATCTGGAGGGAGAACATTATATATTTTTTTCTATTGATTTCTAAGAGCAAGGGAGAGGGAGAGAGAGAGACCAAAACATCAATGATGAGAGAGAATCACCAATTGGCTACCTCCTGCATGTCCCCCACTAGGAATTGAGCCAGCAACCCAGGCATGTGCCCTTGACTGGAATCGAACCTGGGGCCCTTCAGTCCACAGCTCTATCCATTGAACCAAATCAGCCAGGGCACATTATATTCTTTAAGTGAAGTTCTCATGTGGCTTAGCATTGTTTAAGTTTCTTCCTCAAACTAGGGAGTAAAGATAAAAGTGGAGTTGTCATGTATTTATCCTATTTTCTTTCTTTCTCAAATTTCAGGAGATAATGGCAAAACAAAATTGTAAACCTTCTGCCTGTGACTCTATGTCAGATACTCTATCCCTTACTTGTTTATCTTAAATTCATGTGGATATATTGGAGTAAAAAGTATAATATCAGGCATAATGTGTTCTATGTCTTCCTGTACAGAGCAGCCAGTCACTCCAAAGGGTAGTCACTCATGTAGTCTTAACAAGATTCTAGGGAATTTTATTTTTATTATTTTTTATTATTATTATTTGCTGCTAAAATCTTTATTGTTTTCATTTGGTCCAATGCATGGGAGAGGGCTCCAGATGGTTAAAGGACTGGCTAGTGCAGTGATGGCGAACCTATGACACGTGTCAGAGGTGACACGCGAACTCATTTTTTTGGTTGATTTTTCTTTGTTAAATGGCATTTAAATATATAAAATAAATATCAAAAATATGTCTTTGTTTTACTATGGTTGCAAATATCCAAAAATTTCTATATGTAACACGGCACCAGAGTTAAGTTAGGCTTTTTCAAAATGCTGACCCGCCGAGCTCAAAAGGTTCACCATCACTGGGCTAGTGGTTTCAGTGAAAGGCTCAGGCAAAAGCCAGACACCAGGGGGATGCAGAGGGGCCCCTCAAAGGCTCTGGGCTCCAAAGGCTCCTAGTTG
>NW_005874603.1:0-5940 GCF_000147115.1 Myotis lucifugus
ATCATAAAAAACAAGTAATGTATGTGGTGACTGAAATAGCAGAGGGTTAGCCAGAAGTCTTTCCTAGGAAAGAGCAGAGTCACACTAACACCAACACCTGGGATTACTGTGTATGTTCTACGTTTGAGGGGAAAAAATGAATTAGAAAAAGTTATGATTGAAAGGTAAACAATTTAGAAAAACATGATGGGAGGGTTTGTAAAGTTGGCGGTGTTTTAGTCAATTGAAGTAGTTGCTTTCAGGGGGTTCTTGGATTGGCTGAGGCCCATGACTGGGAATATTTTTATTCAGTTAGAATCACATGAGGAGCTTTCGAAACTTGGGTCCTGTCCCATATAAATTAAGTCAGAATTCCAGGCCATTTACATTTTCAAAAATTTATCTATATGGTGATGGTTGAAAACCACTGTCTTAGACTGACTTAGCAGTTCTGTGTGTGTTACAGATACACACTTTTTAATACGGAACTTTTAGCACTTCACTGGTGGGAATAGAATGGTTATGATATTTTTTTATGAATTTGAAAGCAAGAAACATCAATTTGTTGTTTCAATTGTTAACTGATTCATTGGTTGATTCTTGTATGAGCCCTGACCAGGGATTGAACCTGCAACCTTGGTGTATCGAGATGATGCTCTACCCAACTGAGCTAAAGGGCCAGGGCCAGAACAATTATGATATTGCTTCTAGGGGAAGAGTAACCAAAGCTGTGACCCCAGGAGCTAAGTTAATGTGCTTGATAAAATAAAGACCTGCAGTGCCTACTCTGTAGGTTCATTGTACCACCGGGGCTACTTGTAATTTTGTGTTGTTGATCTTATGATACTGTGTATATAAACCCTTAGCATACCAGTGGGGCTCTACTCAAAGAGTGTGTATACCAGTATTTGTCAATTTCTTCATTGATCTGAAGTTCATTAGCTCTGGTTGAATCTTCAAGAGCTCTAAGTTGAATTCCTATTTCAAGAAAGTACCATATTTTAGTTGTGCTCTTTGATAAACAAATAGTAATGAACCAACAGCCATATTGAAAAACCTGATTAGCTTCAGCATAGTGGGCTACTTTGAAGTCATGATGCAATTCTGATGCTGGACAACTTTCAGAGCACAGTACTGGCTACCAGCATGCCGAATACCGTGGCCCATTTACTTTTCAGTTTGAAAATTCATAATGCTCCCTCTGACCACATTTTCTTGCCACCTCTGTGACTCTTCCTGTATTTCTGAGTTAGGTTAAAAGTATGACATCATGCTAATTAGGAACCTCAGAGGGAAACCCAGTGTCAAGTGCCCGTGACAGACTTAGATGCACATCTCATCAGTGAACTTATGTGACGTGCCCTGTGTGGTGGGTGCTTTTCATGTGTATTGTCCCATCTGATGTTCACTACCAGCCCCACTTGTGAGAGGAGGCAGTGGACAGTTCGAGAGGTTAAGTGTCATGGTGCAGATCATGTGCCTAGAGAGTTACAGATCAAAGCATAGCCTCTTGATTCCTAGTGGATATGCTTTATAATATTTCCTGGTTCTGATAGTTGAAAAGCAGTTCTACATTTTAGGTAGAAATCTCATCCTGTAATCTGCTATGCCACCCAGAGTCCCCATAGGTTAGCACTTCAAATTTATAAAGACAAGCATTTGTTTTTAACAGTTTGGTTATCTTGAGGTTTCCTTTATCTAGGCGAAAGAGGCTCTTCAACAGATTTTTCAGTGATGCGACTTGAGCGACCCTCCTGGCCATCCTGCTGCAACGCATGGTAGGTCTAACCTTCCTCTCTGTGTGTCTGTTCCCTTCTCATTCTTCAAGTTTCACTTAAATGCCACCTATTTCCCTGACCACCCTTTCCATCACCCAGGGACATTCCTTCATGCCACTGAACACAATTTGTCATTATTTGTCTGTTTACTTGTTATCATTTCTTTCTTCCTCTAGAATAAGGTCTATAAAGGCAGGAAGTCCACTAGATTTATGCCCAGATCAAGATGTTGCCCGGGTAATCAATGAATATTTGTTGAATTAATGTGCCGCTTAGATTCTGCTACCTAGCACGGAATACAGTGTTCTTGTTATGTTCTGAGTAAGGTCCAGAACCATAAAACACTCTTCCCTTCCGTTCCTGGTATGATTCTGGACAATTTATTATTGTAGTCTAATTACATTAGAATTGGCAGTCATATTGGCATTATGTCATACTTTTAGACCAAAAAGAGAAAATACGTCCCTCATTTTGTGGCCCACTTTGCTAGTAACTACGTCATTCTACATTTGTGTGGCTAGGGCCACCGTTTCCTCCCTTTTAAAAATTGCACATGAATTTCTTGGGAGGGAATGTAGGATAGTGGTTTAAAGCTTGAACTTTCAAGTCAGGAGTGTGAGTTCACGCACTTCCAGCTACTGGATGTTTGACCTTGGAAAAGTGGACAAGTCTCCTTGAGGCTCAGCTATTTCTCATTGTTCAATAGGGATAACAATACCTCCCTTACAGGACTATCATGAAGCTGGAATGTGGATATGTAGGTGAAGCCCTAGCAGAGTACATGAAATGTGATGGTGAGTGATAGTTTTTATTACTGTATTCATCCAGATACAAATTCTGTCACACCCATTCATCCCCCCCCCCTTAAACTGGGGTTAGAATGAATGAGTTTTTTTCCCACCATTTCTAATCCCTTCTGACTTCCTTAACATTTCATCATCCACAAGAGGCATCCTCGTTAATGTAGTGGCCACATGACAGACTTTGCAAAAAGCTGGAATGCCAAGAGTAATTTTATTCAAAAAGGTTCAAAGATTAGTGGCCAAAGAAGTCCATTCTTCCTCCAAAAATGTGTTTTGATTGTTATAAGAGTTGCTAAAATGTCAATGACTTTGAGAAGGGACAATCTTGACATTCTCTCTGCATTTGTCAATTACTTTTGCCAGAGTTAAAAACTGATCACATATAAATATGGTGCCTTCGTAGCCTAAGATGGGCTTCCGAATGGTGTTTAGAAGCTGGGGCTTTGTAGCAAATCACGTTTCTCATCATGTACTAGCCAAATTAATTGAGGTTTCCAAGGGACTGCCTATGAAACTACAGAAATGATCACTGCAGTTTCCAGAGGAAACTCCAGCCCAACCGGCACCCTGTCATCTCCAAAGCAATACATTCTTTACACTGAGAGATTCTTTCTCAAGTGAGCATGGAACTAAATAATTGATTTGAATATCAAAGAAATGATGTACATTTCCACACTAATGATAGTAATAACTCTCAAGCCTTCCCAATAAGAGCTAAAGGTCTCTGACATTTAATGACCCATGCAACTAACCTGACTCCACGTGCACTGGGAGCAGGCTGTCGATTATTTTAATAAAGAATGAAAATTAAATTCACAAATGTTACTTAGATTTTCTCCCTTAACTGAAATCACTAGCTTTGATCTAGTCAATGCAGCTCCATGGGATAGTGTATTACAGCAGAAGGAGTCCTGGACCAGGAGTGGATTCGAATGACCAGGTCTGCCACTAAGTTGTCATGTGTCCATGGGGACCCATTCTCCTGGCCCTAAAATGTACTTCATTGCAGATTTTAGAAGATTAATAGCAAGTGAGTGTACTGCCTGCCATGTGGATTATAATGCAAATGGTCATGATGTCTTCCCTTCATTCTCAATGCTGATGCTCAGTAGACATCCTACAAAAACGCTGCATTTGTTTGTTTATGTGGTGTATGAGAACACCTGTCTGTGGGGGCCAAAACAGGTAAGCTCCATAGCTCTAAGAAGCTGCTAAGTGGAAATTAAGATCTCCTAGGTGAATAATGATGCTTCATTCAAGTTTAATTTTATAAAAGCTATCCAATAAAAAAGTATTGCCTACTAGGCACTGTGCTAGGAAAACAATTCTAGTCATTATACTGTTATTAATCTTACTGTTAATGATCCTAATTTTATAAGCAGGCAACGTGAGGCTTGGGGATGTTAACCCTAACGCTCACACAGCTAGGAGAGAGCATCAGAACCCACATTTTTAAATGCCACCCTAAAACTGCCTTTATTGGCTGAGCAAATGTTAGAGTGACAGAACTAAGTTTTAGAACTCTGGGGAAAAGTAAATTATTTTAAAAAAACATAGGGTGAACCTTGTGTTGAAAGACATTTTGACTAATGTGAATGTATACACTTAAAATGAAAGTAAATGGTTTCTGTTTGATATTAATTGAAAATTTCTATTTCTGGTCTAGCCATGAAATAAATAATTGGTTAATATCTATTTTGCAATTAATTTGGTTAGTATACACTTTGCAATTTTTCACAACCCATTTCAGGATCCTCTCTTAGTTAGGAGAATAGCATAGAAAGCCTGAAGTAGAATTTGAAAGCAATATGGAGAGAGGGCCTGGTTCTGTCTCAGGGTCAGTGTGGTAAGCTGGTGGCTGAATACAGTGGAAGGCATTGTTTTGAGAGTGACTGGATCACCATGTACTGAGCACCTCTATGTTTTTGGACACTTACATGGTCCAAGGAATCTTTAGGGCACCCTCCCCAGTATGTGGCAGAATTCCTATTGAACAGGTGAGGTTCAGTAAGGTGGAGTGATTTGCCCAAAGCCACCTAGTCACTGACTCCCAAAGGTGGGACGCAGGTGACCAGAACTGTCTGGCTTCAAAGCAGCCTTCTCAAAACTTCCCGCTGAATCATCAACTATCCCAGAGGATGAATACGTTCCCCTGGGGCACAGGACCCACTAAAAGGCCAGGGTTTCTTTGAAGTTTCTCCTATTCAGCTTAAAGTTATGTGATTTAGTGTTCTACAGCATAAAGCATCCCTATTCAATAGAAAAATAGTGACTTAATTTATCATTGGCTGAATTCTTTATCTTCTACCTTAAAGTCTTTAGGTAAAACATTCTCCAGGAAGACATGTCAAGGATATCCTATGGTTTCGTGTATCCTGGTTCAAGAAGCAGTGCTGTGTGTGATCTTCGATGCTCACCTTCTCTGAGCCCTAACGTACTCATCTATGAAACAAGGGTAATGATGGATCTAATAGCTGCCTTATAAAGCTGTGTTTACATAGTGCTTGGCACAGGTCTGGACAATTCCATCTCATTACAACTGTGAAAGCAGGAAAAGAAAATCTCACAAACGTGGTGTGATTGTTAGAGATGTAGAAAAAAATAATTTCACTCCTCTTTTCTGCCATTGTTTTGATTAATGGTTCCTTGTTAAAAGCATGTTTCCTTCCAATCTGTAGACAGCCCTTTGGGATATGTTGCTCTTCATCTCAGTTTGAAGAACAAAGGAGAGTGGTTTTCCTCTCTACACAACAGCTCACAAAGTCATGAAACTCTGAAAATAATGGGTGATATGTTTTTACTTCAGATCCTTTAGTGGGGGTGGTACATTTTAGTCATGCCCACAACTGGTGTTGAAAATATTCCTATTTTTCATGTTTGTTAATTTCATCACATACCAAATGGAAATGGAGGGGAAAATGCTTGTACATTCTATCGCTACATTTCCAATGGGATTTAAATAAAAGCTCACCCTAGGACTCAGGATGTCTCCTTGGAAGAGAGATACGGTAATGATAATAATAGCACTATTTATATAATATTCATTGAGTTCTTCCTGTAATCCAAGATTTTGCTTAAAGTCTTTGTGTCTCATCCCACTTAATGCTCGCTGCAACCCTAAGAGGTATGTCTCATATCAGCAACATGTAGCCAGTGCCAGACCTCACAGCGGTCTCATGATCTCTAAGGCCTTTGTTCACTGTCAGAAACATTTCTGTTCATCCATGTGGGAGATTTTCATTTGAGGGATAGAGAATAAACCTGGGGCAAATTATGAGGACAGTAAAGCCATGAGGAGAAGGTCTTGTTATCAAAGGAATGATCATAGTATATATTAATGTGCTATTTTCTACTCAGAGCCACAACAAGGTAAATAAAAA
>NW_005874603.1:6040-15115 GCF_000147115.1 Myotis lucifugus
GAAAAATCCAGGAATGATATATAGTGTATCTATATTTGATGTAAAGCAAATTGTTTACATGGTGCAGATAGCTCTGCTAACAATAGCGTTTATCAAGATTATTTATTACAAGGCATTAAAATAAATCTGTTTTTCAATTACTCTCTAATGAAATGTACCAATTACCTTTTGAATGGTGACACATGGCTGTAATCTATTCCAGTGGGGATAAATCTTGTTTATACCAGGTTTCAAGGGCTCCCCTCCTGAACTACATTAATTACTGATGTAAACAAAGATAGAAGATTACCATCACATTTATCGATGGATCCTGAACTTCACTGCAATACAGTTCTCTGGGTGAGATGACATTAATCATCAGGTAATTTCCAACAGTTATGGTGCAAAGCTGCTGTAAAGGGATATTTCTGCAAGCGGGCTGACTTTGGAGCTCATTTAGTAAGGGGGTCAAATCCTGGGGTAACAGGGAGAGGTCACGTAGCTGTTATGCACAGTGTAGTTAGAAAATAGTGCTCTTTAGCAACTGGTGGGCTACCTGTTGGCCAACCAATGAATAAGTACCCCAGAAAAGAGTCAAGCACTATTTCATAGTCTCACCCAGGTTGTGCTCATGAAATACTAGCAGGCTCCCACCAGTGCCAAGCTTGTGAAGTGGCACCACCTCTGGGAGAAAGTTTGTCCTGTGTGGGCTATTAATTCAGTAAGGCATTGGGAGGGAGAGAGAACGAGAGTGGTATTACTGTGGCTTCTGAGCACAGGGCAATCTATCGACCTTGGTGTGGAGACCATTTCCTTCTCCCTTCTATGTGACCAAGTCACCCTGGGTTTCAGAGCAGACTGTGGGCTTTGCCATGAAGTGTTCTCCCTCATTTCTGTTCTGGTTTTTAAAAACTTTAAGCTTTGATGGACCCATGTGCTATATGGAGATAATAGTAGCATTGACCTCAGAGGATCTGGGGAAGATTAAATGAGATCTTGAATGTAAGACATTAGTACCTGGTACATTTTGAAAGTTCAAAGATGTTGGCTACATTATCATCGGTAGAGTCAGGAAATGTGATTTTCATGAGCTAAAGAGAAATTTTTACATGTTCTTAACTCCCCAAACTACTTTTTATATTTTACATTGAAAGGAAACTTCTGTAAAAGATGGAAAGTAATTTATCAAGAGAAATACATTGATTATTTTCCCTGTTGGCCAATGTGTGGGTAATTTATACGTACAATATTTAGTCCATGACTAGAAATATATAATATTCATAGTATTATTCTCATGTGAAGAAAAAAGGGATTCAGCTTATGCAACACACAGGTAAGAAGCAGAGCTAGGATTCAAACCTAAATGTTGTAATTTAATAGTTTGCATTCTTTGCAGTGTGGTTAAGAATTGATTTTCTAGCATGTACCTAGAAATACTAATATTTGGACTTTGTTTGGTCACCTTCTATTGAACATTTTTGAATCACTGTAAGAACTTTGGTGTTGCTGAGAAAACAGTCTTAATTTATGTGTGTTACCATGTCTGCCCTTACCTGTATTAATAAAATATTGACTATTGCTTGTCTTGTGTAGAGATTTATTGAAGGACAGCTCTGTAGGAGACACTACAGTCAGTGCTGACAATATAATCAGGTCGTGTTTAAGACAGTCGATGGCCATCCCTGTTTTGCCCAAGGGGAAACTGATTCAGAGAGAAAGGATAGGAACATGGACACGTTCATAAACTTAGGTAGTAGAAAAAGTGGGATTAGAACCCGAGGTGCTGTACAGCCTGGCTTGGAAAAGTAGAATAAGGTAAAGTCTCTCAATGTCTCTCTCCCTCCTTACTCTGCCCCATTATTATCGATAGAGTCAGGAAATGTGATTTTCATGAGCTCAAGAGAAATTTTTACATGTTCTTAACTCCCCAAACTACTTTTTATATTTTACATTGTAAGGAAACTTCTGTAAAAGATGGAAAGTAATTTATTCCTCTCTGATTTCCATCTCTCTCCCTTTCACCTGTTTTCTTCCCATCCCTTGGTCTCACATCACATTCTCTATTTTATCTTTTTTTTGTCCCTCCCTCTTTCTGTCACACTCCGCCCCATTCCCATCTCACTTCTTTCTCTTTTACTCTCTCAATCCCCAGTTTCCCTCTCCTTGATATTTCTCTTCCTCATTTTCGTCTCTCCTTACCTCTGCCTCACTCATTCTTTCTATATATTCATCCGTTTCCTTTTTCTCTCTCTCAACTTTCTACCTCTTAGTCGCTCCTGTTCCCTTCTCTTTGATCTTTCTCTGCCTCATTCCCATCTCTCTTTTTTTCTTTCTTTCTTTCTCTCTCTCTGTGCTCCTCTCCCATCACCAGCAGAATAGGAACTTAAACCATTTACAATGCCTTTGGCTGCAGCCTTGACACATCTTCCTCTCCTCCTACCACACAGGAAGGTCTTTTTCTCTGGGCAGGACTGGAAAAAATGAACTATGTGGACTTCCAGTTCCACTTCTCCTTATTAAGGGCCTGGGGACAGTAACTAATAAATGTTCCTTTCACTGCCTTTGTCCTCTATGCTAAAGGGCCTTCTTATTACTATATCTTAAACACGACCTGATCATATTGTCAGCACTGACCACAGTGTCTCCTACAGAGCTGCCCTTCAATAAATCTCTATACAAATATTTTCTTGTAAAGAACATCATCCACCACTGATTGCACACACAGGGACTACACGCCGTAGTGCTCTGTGTTCACTCATACATAATTATGAAGGACATGCGACGTGGTAGGCTCTACAACTATTACACTGAATCCTGCCCTCATAGAGGTTACCGTCTCTGATGGTGCCCAGATATTTGGTCAAACATTACTCTTAATGTGCCTGTGGAGGCGTTATTTAGATGAGGTTTACACATGAGTAAACTCTCAGTAAAGCAGATGACCCTTCTAACAGGGGTGGGTCTCATCCAATCCGTTAAAGGCCTTAACAGGAAAAGACAAATTTCCCCGGAAGATTCTGCCAACAGACGGTCTTTAAACTCAAACTGCAATGCTTCCCTGGGTCTCCTGACAGCCGACCCTGCAGGTTTTGAACTTGGCAGACCTCCACAATGGCAGGAACGTTCCCAAAAGTAAATTTTTCTCTGTGCATAGACATCCTATTGGTTTTGTTTCACCAGAAAACCCCAACTCATACACAGTCTAATGGAAAAGATACACATTACTCAGAGCTGCCAATGAAAAATTACAAGAGTAAATACTACTAAGGAGAAGGACACAGTTAAGTCTAAATCACAGGTTTGCCCTAACTGGGAGGAGGGGGGTGACACAAGTTCTCCCTAAAAGAGTGGCCCTTGAGTTGTGATGCCAAGGACGTTACAGGCAGAGGAGACAGTTTGTGGAGAGACTTGTTGCCTTTTCCTCTTAATCTTTATAGCATTTGGAGATAAATACTACCATCACCCCTATTTTATAGAGGAGAACAGCAGAGCACACTGAGGCGAAATACCTTGTCCAAATCCATGTAGCTGCAGTGGCCTGATCAGATTCGGGAGTATTAGGAAGACACTCACACCATACTGTTTTCTGACTCATGTGCCCCTAATGGACTCAGATTGAAAGGCTGAGTTACTTCCAATTTACCACACAGTCCTCCTGCACTGCGATAAATGCTGGGAGTTCAGCCATGAGCATGACACAGAATCTAGGAAAGCTCAGTCCAATGAACTTGACACACACGACTGTTTTACAACTTGCACAGGGAGCAGTAACCACCTTTGCAAGAGGAATGGGGAAGGCGTCGCAGAGAAAGTGCCTCTGAGCACCTGCACTTTGAAAGATGTTTTAACTGCAGCTGAGATTTGTTTTAATCCTGGAAATGGCTGCCACGAGTGAGATTTTGTTACTCAGGTCCCTGGAAACATGAGGCATGACCTACCACGTAGGGAGCCACAGTGGGATGCACCAGGTGGGGCGAGGGGAAAACATGGACAAGAGTTTTCACCGGGTTTCCGCAGGAAGGAATGAGCAAGTTGTTAGCCAGGATGAAGAATTTCAGCAGGCTATAGGGGCTCTCTCCCGTTTTCTGGTAACTGGCTGCGGGGCGAGTAGAGCAGGGAAATAGTGATCAACAATGTGACGGCCTGACAGAGGAGGGGTGTGAGGGCTGGAATGGACTCAGGATTGGCTGGTTTGCAGAGGAAAGGTGCGCTGGCAGGTCAGTTCTGTGCTAACCCTAGGAGTCAGCTAACCCCGGATGAGACAGTCCTCCCAGCAAGTCCCCCTGCCCCCCCCCCCCAATGTCAAAGCATCAGAAGACAGAACAATGCAGACAGGGTTATAGTGATGCCAGGGGGACCTATTCAGAAGGGACAGGACAAGTCACTGGAGGGAGGGCCAGCTCATGTGCAGAGCCACTGAGGCATAAAGGAGCCCAGAGGTCTTGGGGAATGACAAGGAACGTGTAGCTGGAGAACAGTTCACACAAGGTGGGGAACCTAGATTTTACCTCCGAGCGAAGAGGCGCCACAGGTATCGGTGATCAGACAGTGTGTGTCTGAGGCGTCATCCCATGGAAAGCGACCTGCTGAGAACCAGCCTAGCTTTTCCCAGCACCGCAGGGGACCTCCTCTGAAATGTCTATTTGCTGCCAACCTGACGCCCAGGTGAAATGCTTTTGATGCTTTCCTTTTAAAAACACTTAAGGTATTAATTTTACACATGAGGAAAAATCATATTGAATCTCACTACCTCATTAGCCAAACCACAAATACATTCAGAAGCAAAGATGACCCCTGTCGTTTCCTACCTAAAGCCGTAAGGTTTAATCACAGAGCAGAACTTGGAGAAAGGTAGTTTAGGGGGAACATGGGGTTCAGCCCCCTGAATGTGTGCGCAGGGCCTCCCCGTGCCTCCTCCAGCCTCGCAGAAGATGCGGGAAGATAGGACAGCCCTTTGCAGGGGGAGGGGTGTTTGCCTCATGCATGGCACGCCGTCTCAGAGACAACAGGGAGCTGGCTAATGGTACAGAGTGGCCTTCTGGGAAAACAACATGCGACTACCTCACTGTCCGAGATGCAGAGAACTCACTGGCGGACCGGCAACACTGGGAAATAAAGCAACAGTGGAACGTGTACAGAACACGTACCTTATGTCCAGCATTGGCATTAATACAGCAACCACTCCTCACAACCACTCTGTGAAACAAGGTATTATTCCTCTTTTAAATAGGGAAACTGAGGCACAGAGGTGCCAGGCAGGGCCAAGACAGCGTGTCTCACTTCAGAGCCCTCTCTCCAACACATTCCAGGAGCTCAGTGAGCCCTGGAGCAGAAAACCTGCATTTGGATCCCAGCTAGAAGGCTTCAGGCCTCAGTTTCTCAAAAACCTTGCAAGGTAGTTGTGAGGTTTGAATAAAATAATGCATGTGAGCTGACACCAAAGATAGCCCCGCTTGCAAATACTTCTGCCACCAGTCCTAGCATCATCAACACCAGACAACGTTTGTGGGTCCCCGCAGAATTTGATGTCACGGTTGGTAGGAGCTCTGGGGGTGGTCACCCGGGGGCCAATCAGAATGAAAGGTAATTAATGTATTGAGTCTATATTGCAAATTTTCCCAGTAAAACACAGTATATTGCAGAAAACAAATATTGTTTTCTTCTATGCAGTATGGTCAGTGCCCTGCTTAAAACCACGCAAAGGCTTCCTAAATGCACTTAAGAATTAGTTTTAAAATCCTGACCTTGGCTATCTGTGAGGCCCTATAGAACTTGACCTGCCTACTTCATCTTGTAACCACTCTTCCTTTGCTAAAGACATCTTGGCACAGTGGCCACTTTTCTGTTTCTCAGAAAAATAATCTATGCTAAGCACCGATAAGTGAGTGTCGCATTTAATCCTCACGAACGGCCTTATAACACCAGGTGGGTACTAGCGTTATCTATGCTTTACAGTGTGGAAATTGAGGTCCTGACAGGTTAAACTGGCCTAAGACAAGACAGTTAATAACTGGCGGAGCTGTGATTCAAAACCACGTACTCTTGTACCATAGTCCAATCACTTAAGCTTTACACTCTATAGCATCACCAAAGGGTGACCTTGCCTGGCTCTCATAGCCACTCTGAGTGAATGCTTGTTGAACGAGGCCAGGTTGATGATGACAGGCAGCATGGATCAGTCACTCAGGTTTGGGAAAAGCCAGCATGATGAGCGAACCAAGTCTGATCCACAAGAGAGACAATTTGTAAATCCCAAATGTGCAAGCGTGACGAGTCCACACCTCTTTTCAGTTGTCCCCTGCATCCTCCTCATTGAGTTTGAAATTCAACTCCACCAACCAAATTGCCCTTTGCTGATGAGCTTCTACCAGACTCAAAGGCTATAATCTCCTGTCCTTTCCATTTACTCCCGAGTCAGTTTATAATAATTGCATTGCATTTAGTCTTCATTATTCATCTTATCTATTCTCTCCTGCCCCCTATCCATGATTAGTTCTTAATTTTAGGTCCAAGACAAGTGACAGGCAATACGATGACTGACTAGACACATTACAAAGGATGTAACATGCTTTCATGAAACTTCACTGCCGTGAAGGTTGAGTGGCCGTGTACCAAATGTCAACTGTCACAGCTCAGCGAGCCCTTTCCTGGGCCTGTCAACAGTGAACCATGAGAAAAACAATCTCTTTCTCTAGTCAGCACTGGAACAGCATCAACAGCCCCACATACTTAAGGATGTGAATGTAGTTCTCACAAGCCTGATGCCAATGATCTGAAAGAATTTAAACAAATAGTAGTAAAGAAAATAAAAAGAATGCCTATTCTTCATTCAAGATTTGCGCTCTGAATGGCTTGTTTTAAAAAACAAACATATGCTTTAAATCAAACATCCAGAAGGTCTACTTGATATCATCAATAAAAACAGGTATGAAAATCCCTTGAAGTCTCACTGGACTTATACATACAGTCGATTCTCATTATTCATGACAGTTATGTTGTATAACGTCGCCATGGACACTGAAATAGCCAATACGGAACTATTGCTCCCAGGGGAGGTGCAGGTTAGGTTCCTGCAAGCCTCCGGTCATAACATTTTTGTCCAGTGATTAAAACATAACCTTGTTTTATGTTTAAAGACACCTTATTTAATATACTATGGATTCATTAACAGTGAACTCACACCTGATAAAGCTTACCTCACACACGTATCCTCTCCATAAGGCACATCACAACCTTCTTTCTTCAAAAATATGTTTTAATTAATTTCGGAGAGAGAGATAGAAACATCAATGATCGAACCTACAACCTGGGCATGTGCACTGACCAGGGAATACAATGTGACCTCCTGGTTCATGGGCCGACGCTTAACCACTGAGCAACACCAGCCTGGCACATGACAGTTTTTTTATGCTCAGGAACACTAAACAGCCCTTTGGCCCTAGACATGGGGGCTGTTTTAAACAGCAAATATCACTTTTAAAACTCAGCGGTGAATAGACCACAAAAAGGACACTAGTTTACAGCATGAGAGCTGAAACAATGAGGCGGATAGTCGCCTTGCCCAGCCTCAGCTGGGAAGACAGGCATTGAGTGACTTGAATTTTTTGCCACTCTGCCCATGTCCACAAATGACCATAAAAATAGCAGCAAGCATTGATTTTTGGGTTACAAATAAATTTTAGTGAGTAGGCGAATTCATAAATATGGGATCTGTAAATAATGAGAATAGACTGTAAATGCCAACCCCAAGCTTTTGGTTTGAGATCCCTTTCATCTATGCTGGAGTAGTAGGTAACTGGAGCACTTATTGGACATGATTCTGGACCCATACCCTGACCCCCTGTGCATGGTACAATTATGTTGCTCCTATTAGATTGGTGGAGGGATCAGGATCAAGCAGCTCAAGGGCAGGACAGTGTGTGATGCACATCCTCCTGCCTAGCTGAGAAAATACTAGAACTTGCCATATGACCAGCGATCCCACTTCTAGGAATATATCCTTCCCGAAACACCAATCAGAAATAATGTATGCACCTCTATGTTCATAGCAGTGTTACAGTAGTTAAGATCTGGAAACAACCCAAGTGCCCATCAGTAGATGAGTGGATAAAAAATCTGTGGTATATTTACATAATGGAATACTATGTAGCTATAAAAAAGCAGGATTTATTACCCTTTAAGACAGCATGGAGGTATCTGAAGATGATTATGCTAAGTGAAATAAGCCAGTCAGAGGAAGACAAATATCACATGATCTCACTTATATGTGGAATCTAATGATCATAATAAACTGATGAATAAAAGAGAACCAGGAGCATGGAACAGAATGATGAATCTCAGAGGAAAAGGGGGTGGGGTGGGAAGAGATTAACCCCTGAAAAGAGCATATAAGCATTGCCCATGAGCACAGACAATAGGGTGGTGAAGGCCTAAGGTGGGGTGGAAACTGGGTGGTGAGAGACATGGTGGAAAAAAGGGATGGGCATCGTAATACTCTCAATAATAAAGATTTTAAAAATAAAAGATTTTAAGGAAACACACACACAGAACTTGTTTAAGGTAGCCAACTGGAAGTAGACATTTTGGAGTGTCTCCTAGCTCACAATGGTCTCCTATTAGTGCTTGCTCAACCTTAACTGTAGCTGAGCCTGCATTTATATATTCACTCAGTCAACATTTATTGGAAGTGTGGGGCAATGTCTAGATCAGTGGTCGGCAAACACATTAGTCAACAGAGCCAAATATCAGCAGTACAACGATTGAAATTTCTTTTGAGAGCCAAATTTTTTAAACTTAAACTATATAGGTAGGTACATTGATATTAACTGAATTAGGGTACTCCTAAACTGGCCTTTGCTAAAAATGCCCTCAATCTGAGGGGTCGACCTCAGCGAACGTACCCCCACTTCTTCTAACACCACTTTTTCAAAATAGACTCGCCCAGGCCGAAAACCGACTTCTGCACATGGGCCACGAAGTTTCAATCGCGCTGTACGTGCGCGCCCGCACGTGGTATTTTGTGGAAGAGCCACACTCAAGGCGCCAAAGAGCCACATGTGGCTCGCGAGCCGCAGTTTGCCGACCACTGGTCTAGAT
>NW_005874604.1:0-6168 GCF_000147115.1 Myotis lucifugus
ACCGCATTTTTCTACACAATAGTTAATTAAAAGAAAACGTCATTAATTTATTATTTCTATTTACCAAGCTGCATCCACAGCCAGGACTCCGTGTAATGACCAGTATTTTATTTCATCACAGTAAGGAAGGATTAACTGAATCTATATTTGAGAAGACCTGGCACCTTATGGAGGTCAACAGGCTCCGGGATCCTGAGACGGGACCTGCATTATCTATCTGTATGTTTGAACGCCCGGAGTGTGTGAGTGTCTAACTCGTTGCCCTGCATCTATAAAAAACGGCATGCCGAGGGGTGTTTTATCTAAAGTGCTCAGAAGTGCGGCTAGAATCTGGTGCATAATTAATCTCCAGTCCTCCTCCATCATGCTGCATGCAGCTTGCCTGCTGCTTAAAGGAGAGTCATTGATTTCAGGGCCTTCTCTTCATTTTCTGGACTGAACGACATTTACATTCAAAACAATGCATTTCATTCTGGAAAGCAAAAGGAAGTGTTTCATTGGAACTTTGTAAATAAAGTTTTATGTTTCTTTAACACCTCCCCTTAGAAGAGTTCCTGCTACTGTTTTTTAAAGTTTCCTTGAAGTTCCAGGCATTTAAATAGCAGCTGTATCACTCCACACCCTTGTTTAACCATCTCTAAAACCTCGGTTTCTGTTATGCACTGGGCTACTCTTGTTTCTGTGTTCAAAGTAATATGTATTTTTTCTCATGGTCATCACAAAAGTAACACCATGATTCCCGCAGAAAAAGTAAATCAGTGTTAATAGGGGATCACTCCATAGCAGCCATTCATATGAATCTCACTGCCGAGTTAAGTAAAGGATATAGCATAGAGACATTCTGAGATCTAGCTCAGCTATATTAACTCCATCAGTCCTCTACCATAGTGCTCTGTTTTTGTCCCTTCCCCCACAGTTCTCCTCAAAACCTACCATGTTTTTATATCTTCTATAATAATAAAAGCATAATATGTAATTAGACCGGATGTCCTTCTGGAAGACCTTCTGGATGAAGCTGGGACTGTGAGGGAAGCCCAGGTCCTGGTGCCAGAGGGAAGCCAGTGCTGGCAGCCGGGGGAAGGAAGGCCTACTCCTGCACAAATTTCGTGCATCGGGCCTCTAGTGTATACATATATGTGTGTGTGTGTGTGTGTGTGTGTGCGCGCGCGCGTACGCGCATATTTTAATATAGTTGTTTGTTTGTTTGTTAGACTCCCAATCGGAGTTATACCATAGCAGTAAAGGGGGGCCATGCAAATATTTCTATTGGTGCTCAGGGAAAATGATCAAAGTCATCTGCATAAAAATTTAGTGAGAAGCTTGGAGATAGTCTAAGGGAAGCTTTCCGTGGCTTGGCACTGGAGCTCTCTGATAGTCATCCAGAATAGCATTAGCAAAAATGAAATTGTCTCCAATTGAAGGGTGTACATACTTACTTTCATCTTTATCTAAAATCTCATTATTGTTTGATATTTGCTGAGGTGTAGCCAACCTGTTGTTTGAAATACCAACCAAAATAATGTGCTAAACCTTTACCAACTAGAAAGCCCACAAACACAATACCATCTAACATAGAATTTTATTACAAAGTCATTTCTAGGCATTTATTTAAAATTAAAAAGATATAAATATCCTAATTAAAAATTCTTAAATCTATAATTTTAATTTGATATTTCTATTTTGAGAGTACTCTGGAAATCTGGGCATTTTAGCTGATCAATATAATTTTTTCTTCAATTTGGGGAATTTTCTAAGAGTTGATGCACAATTTTCTTATAGCAGATGCTAGGTATTTTAGTATTTCAAGGGAATTTTTAAATTCTTAATTACTTCTCTGCTCATTTGATTCTAGATTCCAAATAGACTCTAGCTCAATCAGTTAGCCTTAAGCTGTAAAAACAAGTGAGATATTAATCTGCAAAAACAGAGGAATGGAGAAACTGAAGATGAAGATAGGAGAGATTCACTTATCAGCAGAGAAGGTGAAGAATGGATTGAATCAGTATCTAGAGAAGATACTACAAAACTACTATTGAGGGCCTAGTAGAAGTACTCTTCCAATATTCCACAAGTACTTTTGTTCTAGTAAGCAAAATGAGACTCTATATATAGAGTCATTTATGATTTTCAATTTACTTGCACACCCTTATTTCTATTATTTCTAGAATATACTCAGTGTGTTAGAAGATAAATTAAAATATGACTATTTTACCTAATTTAAACGAATTTAACTGATATAATAGATTTCTCACTTTTCTCTTTCCCAAAGATTATCTTTTCATATATAGGAATATTTAAGTAGATTATATATTTTTCTTTTTATAAATTTAAATTAAAAATTTATTCAGATGGCATAAGTTAAAAGGATCATATAGGTTTCAAGTGTACATTTCTATGATACAGGATCTGTATATTGCATTTTGTGCCCACCACCCAAAGTCAAACCACAGTCTGTCACCATTATGTGTGTTTTTTTTCTTTTACCTATGACATGATTAGCAATGGTTGCTAACTTCTTTGGAGTTGTGAATCTATTTGAGAACCCAACAAAGGTTGAAACCCTGCCGCAGATAAAAGCTTACAAGCACATACAATTTTAGAAACATTTTTTTTGGCTTTACAAAATGCTTGAAGTTCATCCATGAATGTCTAAGAAGCCCTAGATTGGAGTAAGATAAGATTGCAGGTTAGGTGACAGCTTACCATGACTGAAAGGAGTTTTATTGGTGCCTGAGAAATAAAAAATAGCTGTCAAGGCACTCAATCCTGGTTGTAATCTTTCAAAATGACATCGTTTATTGGCCTGTAATAAATGTTCAGGATTTTTGGAGTTATACCAACTTCAATTTTAAATTGAAACTTTCTTCATTGCTATCCTTTGCTGCATTTATTTGAAAAGTGAGAATAATTACCAGTGCACTTTCCAAATGGAATCCAAGTTAATTTCTATTAGTGACAGGATGTGCAATATCATATGTAAACAAAAAGACTACCCAATTAAAAGATTTCTGAAGAATATTTAATTTTCTAAATGTTGGTGCTCATACTAAGTAATATGTCTCAATTGAGCCAGCTTACATCATTGCCAAGTTTCTGTCATGCAGAAGGTTGTTCCTACATTTAAATTCAAACATTTGATGAATGAAGTTCTGCAGAAGAGGACATTTTTCTCAATGGACAGTCTTACCCACCACTCACATATTAAAAAAATCTATTGCCCCACCCCATTTATCATTGAATAGTCAGCCAGTCATTAAATATTAATCAAGTACTTACTGGGTGCTAAGTACTGAAGTACAGTATACAAGCTTTATCATAAAGAACCATGATCTACTGGAGAGGCAAATAGGATTCAGTGTGATAAATGTTATCGTGGGGCAATATGGGAACAAATTTAGACATAAAGAGGAGTAGAGCATAGCATGAGTAAGGCAAAGGTATTTGGGAAAGTGAAGATAGGAATGAAAAAGTTGCTCTGGGACATAAGAGGAAGATATAATTGGTATAAATTATAGAAGGTTAAGGATTTTGATCCCCAAAGCAATGTGAAACTAGTGCAGAAGAATGCCATGTGCTGTTTTGAAGTTTAGAAACACTACTCTGGCTGCAGAAGAACATTAAAAGTTGGATAACATTGAAAAATTGTAGGAGTATTAAATGACTCATCAGAATTAGTAATTGAATGATTTTGGAGGGAGAAGAAAAGAGTAAAAAAGTGATTTCCTGGTCTGTTTTATGTTACTTAAATGGTAGAACAATTCATAATGCATGACACACTAGAAGAAAAGGTCTTGGAAGGAAAAAAATGAGTTAAATTTGAAGTATATTGAGTTCTAGTTGAATATGGTAAATCCACAGGAAGATGCCCAGGAAGTGGTAAGATATATAAATTTGATAATTTGGTTCAGACCTAAGTTATAAATAAAGGTATGGGTTTTATTAATGTATGCATTGATAAAGGTAGTCATAAAATAGAACAAAATTGACCAGAAAGAATGGAAATATATAAATAGATACATAGAGAATTGAGAAGAAGAGAGGGAGACGAATGGAACGGAAGGGAAGGAAAGAGAACGGATAAGATACAATCAGATTAAAGAGATGGTGGAGAAAATGAATTTTAAGATGAAGGCTTGGAAGAAGCAGCCAGAAAGTAAAACAGAAACCTGCCTGGTTGCCCAATGCCAGGAAAAGTGAGTGCTTCAAGAAGGCAAGAATCATCAGCCGTGTTCTACCCTACAGAGATGTCAGATCCCAGTTAAAATAAGAATTAAAAACAATCACTGGATTTCTTGACAAATGTTATCAATGTGTCCAACAAACATGGGTTTTGAGAACAATGCTAATGAAGGTGGCTGCAGTAGGCCAAATTACTGTGGGTTGAGAAAGGGTAAATGAGGAAGAGCAAGTGTTGGCTGCTGAGTGAAGGACAGACAATGCCAGGAAAACGTTTACTTAAAAAATGCCTTCTATCTATTGCTCAAAAGAGATGTGTATTTTTCACATATATAAAGCAAAATGCTATCAGTTGTATATTATTGCCAAACTAAAATGAACTACCAAACATATAGATAGGTAGAGCCTAATAGGCCTGAGATTTTGTATTATTCATTTATTTCTGTGAAAATATTTATTTAATTCTCAAGATATTATTTTTCATATGAACAACTGTAAACCTACCTTTGCCTCACTCTGTATATAATAGTCAGCTTTACCGTCATTCCTATGTAAGCTTAAATATATTGGTCTAAAAGAGAATTATTTTTTTCCCAAAATATTCTCTTCAGTGATTTGGGAAAAATAATGAATAATATAGCAGCAGTCTTAAGTTTGAGTATTACCTGCTTTGTTTCTTTATAAACCAAACATCCCCAGTAGAAATAGATGACTATTATTCATTCTCCCTCTTCTTTTATTTTTGACTATGCAACACTTATGTGTGCTTTTTGAAGAAAATATGTTAAGTACAAAATACATTTTGTTCTGTCTTGCCTCCTCTCCTGCCATTCCACTTACCAGCTACATGCCTGCACTGGAATAATTGATCTAAAAAAACTAGTAAACTCCATTTCTTTATCTGAAAAAATGAGAATAATGGATGCTTTAAACTATACATGTCTGAAAAATAATTTAATGTTTATAAAGTTCCTAGCACACAGACAGCACTCAACAAATGTTAAGATATCTCCCCATTTCAGAGATTTCCCATCTTGTAAGTAATTTTGTATCACCCCACCCAGTTATTATAGTTATATGGATCTAAAAAACAACCACACAAAAAAATGGCATCTTTTTGAAAGCCAGAAGTCCACAATTCAAATCAAAACGAGTATTACCTTTTCCAGTGAAGACTCTTTACTCTTTTTTTCATTTTCTTCATCACTTTTATTTTAAAATTCTGAATCAAGTGCTTTGTTTCTTTCCAGCTTGTTGTCCTTTTCTTTAATAGTCATTGGCTTATATGTAGAGGCTTCAGCATGTTCATCTGCAATAGAAATCACAGCAGAAACCACGGCATACTATGGTATTCCTCTACACTGAGATTAAGCAGTGTGCTTGGATGTGTTTTAGTGATGTGGTCCATTCACATCCTAGAATGAACTCTGTGACCCACTCCCCAGTTCCTGTCTGGAGTCAGCAGTTTTAGTCCCTGCTTTATTTCCTTTTGGAAATGTGCTCCCAGGCAGGTTTCATGGGCCTGCGACCAGCAGAGTCACACACATTCAGAAACATCCCACTCTTGGGGTTTAGTCCTCTGCCCTCCGTCTTGAAGTTCTTAAGAACTTTACCTGTGGGTTTCTGTCTTGTAAGCAAAGTTATATGGGACAGTGCAGTGTGCATTCCAGATTGGAGCCTGGGCCACCCAAGGTCCTCCTACTCAGGTTGGGTTCTTGGGCCAGCCCCCAGCTATCTGCCCTCTGTTTCCTGATGCTCCGGGCCTCTGCCAAGATCTTTCTGTTCCTGTCACGTGACTGCTGGTGCCCTCTGCCTGGGCAGCCACCAGGGGATATGACTATAATTTATTCATTCCCCCTTTAACCTCTGCAGGAGGCAAAATTATGTAAAAAATAGATGCTAGTAGGCAAAGAATTTTAGACATCAGTTTCTAGGTCATGTAAGATACTAAACATTTGAGGGGAGACATGATTATAAATGAAACTTTTTAGT
>NW_005874604.1:6317-15162 GCF_000147115.1 Myotis lucifugus
ATAAAAAAATAAATGATGAGTTTTAAAAAACCAACTACAAGGCAATGAGTCGCCCCCAACCCTCAACCCCCAATGCCATTAAAAGCTGGAACCCACCATTCCCCCTCTGTGCTAACTCCTTGACTATATCAACTCGAAACCTGACAATGAGGCTGACAGTCCCATTTGCCCTAAGAGGCCAAATAACATTCACTGTCATTGCAAATAACAGCATTTCCTCAGTGAAGGTTGAACTAAATTGCTTTAACAAGGCTAAATTAAAAATCAAACATGCTGATGCATTTAATGTGAGGCACAGAGGACACAAAAGATCATCAAAAATGAGTGGCAATATTGATTGTCATAAACAACCTTTCACGGAGTAAATAGATTCAGTGCTGACCCCTTGAAGTGCAGCTACCCTGTTCCTAATGTATTCACTCATAGGTTATGTAATTTAGCAGAATTATTTATTTTTTTGCCATATTTTATTTTTAATGTGTCATCTTCACCTTTTCTTCCTTATTACAATCTATTTTTCTCTTATATAAAGATAATGGTGCTAATAATAATTCCATTCTAAAGTTTATGAACTTGTTAAAGTTTTTCATTCTTTTTCATTAAACATAAGAAGTAGATAAAACATATCTAATTATGCATACTTCACTGGAAAAAAAATCTTATGGATTTTGAATATGTCCTGAGAGATAGCTAGGATATTGTGAGGCAACAAAATTTTATTGATACTGCTCAATTTTACTGAATTTTCATCCATTTTCTAAAGGGATTGTGTGCAATATTTGTGGCCTTAATATTTTAAAAGTTTGAATTCTGTAAATAGCACAGTATGGCCTTTTAATTTGGTTATGTTATAAAATATTGGAAAATACCATGGGGTTTTCTGAAAATTGTTTAGAATTTATCTTTACAGCAGGCTTTTTAAGATTAATTTCTTACAATTCATATCTGATAGAATTTAAGATGAGGTTTAAAAAAATTCTGACAGAAATACTGGGCATTAATATAATAATTAATTATTGAAAATTTGGTGATCTGCTTTCATGGATTTAAAGGAAAAAGTCATTTTAATACTTATTTTCATATTCATGACCAGTCTCACCAACTCCTAAAATACAATGTCACTACTTATAGGCCCTATGTAGAAGAATTTAAGAAAATTTCCATAAATAGTGTCAAATAAACTGTGAAATGTATTGCTCTAAGAGCTTAAACATAAATAATTACAGCTTGGTTTCTATACAGTTATGGTTGATCCAGTCATATTAGGATATACAAGAAACTGGAAATATTTCTTAGAATCAATGCTTATGTCCTTTATCTGTTTAATTAATATTAAATTTCTTGCCTAATATCTGTTATTGGAATTGCAGTACTGGCTAGGAAATGTTATGGATATGAAGCAGATTAAGAGTTCATTTTTTTCTTACTGTATATTCAGAATGTAATTCAGCATTGATGTAAAACATTATATGAATTATATCCCCATTCTTCAATCTAATACCCCAATAAATCCATAATTGTGTCTCCAGACACTTCTGCCTATCTTAAAACAAATTTACTTCATCTACCCATTACTTTACCCAGGTTTTCTAATACATAGATTTAGTTATGTTTCTCCTGTGCTTCAGAGCTGTGTATGTAGAATACAACTCCTTAATGTGATATACAAAGCCCTTCAAAATCTGGCTCTGGCAAACATTTCATTCTCTCAATAAGCAATTATTAAACCCTTGTTTCATGCTAGAACCTCCGTGGCATCAGGGGCTCTTGGAGTGGGAGGGAAGGGAAGACAGTCTCTGCCCCCCCTCATGGTGAACAAACAATTATATCCCAGTGTGGCCAGCACTTGTGCATGCGTAAAGGTCAACTCAGATTGAAACAGTTAGGCAGGGTTTCCCAGCGGAAGTTGTGGCTGAGACATGTTTGATGGCTAGAAGTTCATCCGACAGAAAAGAGGTAAAAGGGTCCTCTGGAAACGGAAAATGAACTACATGAAGCCTCGGAGGCTTTACCAAATGTAAAATGCTCTGAGAGAGGCAAGCAGTTTCACGTGACTAGTGCCTGGGGCTCAACGAGAATGTTAGAGAGATAGGATGCTGGAGCCAAGGAAACAATAAAGAGTTTTTAAGAAGATGCATGAATGATTACCTGTGGGGAAATAGGGCATAGGGAAATGTTCAAAATAAAGTGAGGACAGGTGCAGAGGAGAGCAGGTAGTTGAGCCAGAAGGCAGTGGGCCTCAGGGTGTGAAGGTAGGCAGACCTGTGAGGCGTATAAAAACAGAATTGTCATAATTACATGACAAGGTGGATAGAGAAATGAGGGAAAGGGAGGAAGGCAAGATGACCTCTCTGTTTCCAGCCTGGACTAATGGCTCACGGCTCCTGGGACACTCCAAGAAAGAAAATCCAGCCCTAGCCAGTTTGGCTCAGCGATTGGAGTGTTGGCTCTTGTACTGAAGGGTCCCGGGTTTGATTCTGGTCAAGGGCACATACCTCTGTTGCAGGCTCGATCCCCGGCTCCTGTTGGGGCATGTGTGGGAGGCAACCAATCACTGTGTCTCTCTCACAGAGATGTTTCTCTCTCTCTCTAAAAAAGTTAATGGATAAATGTCCTTGGGTGAGGATTAAAAAAAGAAAGAAAATGCAGAAAGAGGAGAAAATCTGGACCAAAGTAGGGCAGAAAAGAGATTAAAAGGTTGGATACTATTGAGTTGGGGTCCCATTGGAGATTGGACTAGAAATATCCCATAGGCAATTGGGTAGAGATGCCTGTAGTCTAGGAGATAATTCTGAGTTTATTTGTAGCTGTGGAGTCATCGGGTTACAGCTGATTCTGAAAGTTGTAGTAGCTGAACAAGAGCATAAAAAGTGCTAATGATATTTCAAAATTCCATATTCAGGACAGTTTTTCCAATTCAGATTAATAAGCTAATGGGTGGACTCCTTTATCTGCTCCTAATTTTCTCTTTTTACTTTATAGAAAAGCCTCAATGAATTTGCTCACAGTTTCTTTTACACAAATCCTCCAGCAACAAATATATTATTGCTACTAGATGCATCAATGAGGTTTCTAGCTATTAGGTTAAAAAATATATATGATAGGGCATCAAAATAATTTTTATAAGTGATTGCATGTTTTTTTTGTTTGTTTGGTGTTTGTTTTTTTTTTGATTGCATGTTTTTGTATCTTGTTTAATTATTAGGCTTACAACCTATGATTGCCTTTCTCATTTGAGTTACAGTGCATTTTGAAAGTGTACTAATTTTATAAAACTTACCATACCTTCATTACAATGTAGCTCCCAAATTTTCACTATCTAAAATGAGAAACTTAATTCTAAACCATACATTTCTTAGCTGGATAACCTGCCTGAATTATTGTATGTATTTATTGCTACTATAGATTTATTCCTTTTTTACTACCCTTAATGCTTACTACTCCATATACCAGTCCCTATATTTGCCATCCACAATTACTTTAGTTATTTTTCTTGAATGTCCTAAAACATCCACAATGTAAAAAGAAAAAAAATACTAAGGGATTAATTCAAAATTGGTAAAAAATAGATAACTATATGTCAAATTCTAGTGCATAAAATCTAAAATCGTGGCAAAGTGTTCTAAGCATGTAGAAAAAAATTAAATATCACTGGCATTTAATGAAGAGCAAAAAAATAACATTTTTCTGAAGATAAAGAAAATTTTGATGGATATTCTAGTATTTTGCAGAAAGACAATGGCATAAATAATAACACTGTAAAAATAGTATCCAAATACATGAAGCAAACAGATCAGATATATAACTGTCAGTAAAGAAAACTATATTTCTTCCTTCTCTAAAACTATCTATCTAATAAACAGACAAGAAAACATTTCGATGATGTTTGAAGGCTGTGTCAACACTCTTTCAGCCATGAATCAAACGCTGCTCCATTGCCATGCATGTAAAGTAACTGTAGTGACAAATGATACTTGCATTGGGTTTTAATTCTTCACTAAACCTTCAGAAAGTCTATCATTTTGTGTGTGTATCTTCATTAAGAGGCTCTTGGGCATGGTAGGGCTTGGCTCTTACTGTGCTTGATTTGCCCATTTAAAAGACCACAGCTTCAGGCAAAACAACAAGCTAAGGGCAAAAAAATATAGAGAGAACATATTTCTCTGCAAAATGCAAGCATATCTCCTGGATTAGAGATAGGACTAGACTCAAGGAAGTTGAACTACAATTGTCTACTACATTTATTTTAAGCCCTTGATATATGTGATGATTATTTACCTTTCAGAATTTATTTTGAATTTTTAGGGCCGTGAAGCTATTCTGTATGATGCGATAGTGGTGAATTCACGTCATTATTCACTTGTCAAAACCCAGAGAAATTAAAACATGAATAGTAAAATTAATGTAAACTATGTAATTTAGTTAATAATAATGTATCGAAATTGGCTCATCAATTTTAAGAAATAGACTACATTAGTGAACATTTTTAATATTAGGGAAAACTGTGAGAGAGGAGGGGAATACATTGGGGATTCACACTGCGTTCCGTTTTTCTGCAAACAAACATAAAGCTCTTTCAAAAAAGTCTATTCATTAACAGAATTTTTAAAAATGCTCTCTTTCAATAAAAATTAAATGTCAGAAAAATATAAAGAAAAAAAGAAGGTTACTTCAAACCCTACAACTCAGATGACTACTCAGGATTTTTCAGTGATCATTATTCATTCTCTGTTTCTGTCTCTTTTTCCTTCTCTCTTCCCCATCCTCCCTCCCTTTCTTGTGTTAACTATTTTTCAGAAATCAAGTTAGGAACATAGATTGGATTTGCACTGCCTCTGCCTGGATTCTAATCCTGGCTTGGTGACTAAGTAAGTGTGTGGACTTACACAGGTTATTACCATCTTGGGCTTCGGTTTTCTCATTTGTAAAACAGGAGCAATTGTAGCTTTTACCTGGTTGGATTGTTGAGAGGAACAAATGTAATAAAATTGTTAAGAACTGAGCTCACTGCCTGGTGCATAATGAGCCCTCAGTAAACGCTACTTCTCTTGCTCCTCAAACTCTGTAATATTCTTATTCTTAATACAGTGTTATTTTATATCAATGAATATGGAATGTATATCATCATTTTAAGGCTCCCAACCCTATCAATTATTTTTGTCAATCCCCTTTTGATGAACATTGAATTTGTTTCCACAGGGAGGGCATTTGGCCTGGGTGGCTTTTATATTCTGCTATAATCAGTACCTGATCTATACATCTTTATTTTTAATTTATATGATTATCTCCTTAGAATAAATTCCTATATATGGACTTACTGGACTCCCACTTATTTTCAGAATAAATTATCTTCATGTAGTTTATTTGGCTCTCCATGACCTTTGCCTTACCTGCTTCTCCAGCCTTCCTGACCCCCACTCCTACTTTACCTTCCAATCTTCTTGAGATACTTGCAGTTCTTCCAATGCACTACATACTTTTTCTTGTTAGGACACTTGTACACATTTCTTATTCTTAATACAGTGTTATTTTATATAACACTTTTCCTAGAATGTGACCAGGACACTGCCGCCTTATCTATTTCCTTATCTATATTCCTTACTAGACTCTAAGCTCCCAATAACAAGAAGCATATCTGTTTTTACAGAGTGTCTGGTTACACACTTTTAACACTAACTGTAATAACATTTCTGGTGTTCTTGACATTGAAAAAATTCCCCGAAAATTAAGATCCTGATTTAATTATTCATATAAATAAAATTTTACAAAAATTGAGGTGGCTACATTGGATATATTTCACTTAACAGGAGCTTCCCATGGCTCACTGAGACCCTAAAATTAGCACAAAACTTCTGCTAATAATTTTGGCCCAAATTTCTTAGATTTGGAAATCTCCATTTCACAAAAAATTATGCTAATAACCTACACATTTATCTTTATATTTACAATATAAATTTCTCCTATTCTTGAACCAAACTGAACATCAGAAAGACTCAGAGTGAGGATGAGCTTCAAAATCTTCTGTTCTCTTTCCCACATATATGTGCCCAGAGTAATCCCCAACATTGAATATGATGAATTTTTATGCCTGTGATAAGCATGTGTTGTATGGCTCAGTTGGCCATAAGGAGATTATCTGTGAGGGCCTTACCTAATCACATGAGCCCTTTCAAAGCTGAGAGTTGTCTCCATCTAGTTGCAGAAAAAGAATCAGCGATTGGATTAATGAGAAGGATGTGGCATACCATTGCTGACAGAAAGATGGAGAGGCCATGTGACAATGATTTTGATGGCTTTGAGGAGTTGAGAGCAGCCCTACCTGAAAGCCAGCAAGAAGGCAGAAGCTCAGTCCTATAACTAATAATAAGAATGATCTTGAAATTGGATTTTTCTTCAAGCCTCCCAGTGAGAACTTTGCGTAGCCAACACCATGATTTTAGCCTTATGACAATGTAAGGGAGAACTCAGCCATACCGTGCTGAACTTTGGACCTCCAAGTGTATAATGATAAATGGGTGTTGTTTTCAGCCACTAATTTTGTGGTGAATTACTATGAATCGCTAAGAAACTAATACAGTAGGGTGAAGAATTGGAGTGGAAAAGCGGAGTAGGTACCTAGGCGTCCCTGGGAAATATTTCTGCCTTCTATTTTGAGCCATCTTGAGAGTCTGTAAGTATTTGCTGTGTGCATGACCAGGAGTCAAATCAGTGGGGCCATGAAGAAGGCAAACGCTAAGAAAGAACTGTGGCCTGTGGTAGGTGTTACAAGGCTCTGCACAGCTATGGAGCCCCAATTTCCTCCCCACTGACAGCAAATGACAAGGTCATATGCATCCATCTGATAATTTAGAGTTTGACGCTTTAAACCTCAATTTTTAAATTTAATGATTGCAAATGTTTTATTATTGACTAAAAATGTTTCTACAACTGTGTAAAATGCGTGATTGCAAGGCAAGATAGGGAGTGAGAGTGGAGCGAATATCTCCTATCCAGTAGAGTCGATAATTGCATGTACACCAATACAAATTAATGGTAGGGAGTAGGCCTTTCACTGATAACTGAGTCCTCACCTAGAAAAGGGTTAAATTCAGAGACTCAGAAATGTTTATTGAATACCATTGGGCACATAGCAAAAAGTAGACATACTTCTATACTTTTGGATACGTTTATAGTACAACCATAGGTTGGAAAGAAAGACAAACTAGGGGAAGAATCTGCTAGGTTTGAGACAGAGGCCTGAACGAGCTCTCTCAAGAATGTGTGAGTTCATGGGAAAACAATTTGTAGTGTGAAATATTGTCTCCTTACCATCTCCCTACCCCAGTTTAATGAAGGTATAATTGACATAACATGGTGTAAGCTTTAGGGCAATGATGGCGAATCTATGACATGTGTGTCAGAGGTGACACGCGAACTCATTTTTTTGGTTGATTTTTCTTTGTTAAATGGCATTTAAATATATAAAATAAATATAAAAAATATAAATCTTTGTTTTACTATGGTTGCAAATATCAAAAAATTTCTATATGTGACATGGCACCAGAGTTAAGTTAGGGTTTTTCAAAATGCTGACATGCCGAGCTCAAAAGGTTCACCATCACTGGCCTAGGCAATGCATGTGCTAATAATTTGTAGATGGCATAAATTCGTTCTGAAGAAAGTTCTAGTCAGAAGCAAAGTCACATAGAAGTGGGGTTAGTGGGAGGAAACTTCTGAGGACATTAGTATTTAAGTAGACCTTACTGTGAGGAGAAGAATGCAATTTCCAGACATGTGAAGGATTATTCAACTCTGAGATATGAAAAGAACAGAGTCATAGCAAGATGGCTTCATGAGTGTGTTGGTTTCCTATCACAGTTATGACAAAATGCCACAAATTTAGTAGCTCAAAACAACACACATGTATTATGTTACAGCTTTGGATGTCAGAGAAAAAGGTTCACAGGGCTGCCTTCCTTCTGAAGGCTCTAGGGGGGATCCATTTCTTGGCTTCTGGATTCTAGAGGCTGCCCACATCACTGTCACCTCTGCCTCTTTTGTCACAACTTTTCTCCAACTCTAATTCTCCTGCTTCCCTCTGTCACTTAGAAGGATGCTATTAAAGACATTTGGCCCAACTGGATAATCTCCCCATCTCCAGAACTGCAGTTTAATCACCTCTGCACAGTCTCTTTTTCATGTAAAGTCACATATTTACAGATTTTGAGAACTAGGATAGGGGCATCTATGAGAGGCTATTCTGCCTAACAGTAGGTAACACACTCCAGGTGATTATGGGCCTTAAAAAGCTGACTGAAGAGATTAAAGAATTATTGATATTGAACAAAGGAGTGATTTAATGAAAGTAGTATTTTAATAAAATTAATATTGCCACAGATGGCTCATTGAAACTGGAAATAGTTCCTGTAGTAGATTACTTATAGTAATCCATGTAGGAGTGATTAGAGTATGCCCTAGAATATGGCATTGAAATACATGCCGGCATTAAGTATTGTCTGACTTTGTCATGGACAAATGTAAGCCAAAATTAATTTTAGAACATTTTCATCCCTCCTAAAGACAATAAAAGAAAAACAAGAGAAAGAAACCTGTACTTGTTAGCAGTAACTCCTCATTTCTTTCCAATACCACAGCCCTAAGCAACTGATGGCCTCTCTGTCTCTGTAGATTTGTGTATTCTGGACAATTCACATAAAAGGGATCATACAATAGTGTGTGTGTGTGTGTGTGTCTCATTTCCTTTGCTTAGCAAAATATTTTCAATGTTCATCCATCTTGTAGCAATATTTGAGTTATTGAATTTACTTAGGGAAGTTCTCTTCTGTGTCAAAACCAAACATCGATG
>NW_005874605.1:0-7546 GCF_000147115.1 Myotis lucifugus
TTTCTCAAATAAGGTTCCCACAAAGAAGTGGGAAGAAATGCTGTTGTCTCAGGAAGATATTCTCACTCCAGTACTTTTAGGGTTCTACTCTTTGAAATAAGAGTCTATTTTCAGTCTTTGCTGACTGACAGCAACAGTGGGGAGTGTGTGTCCGGGGTCCGAGGTCTGGTCTGGGCCTGGCAGACACTGCCCTGCAGGTGGACCTCAGCACACACTGAAGTTCATCCTGCAGGCACAGGCCACTGGGGGTTCCAAGGTTTGTTAGTTTGCATAGGACTCTGTGGAGTCTGTATTCAGGGCCCCACCCCTACCGTTTTGTGTAGAGAGGAGTCAGCCATGAACCACTGTGGATTCACGGCTGGCACAGAAATACACAGATGTCTGAGAGGAGGTTGCTGAGTCCAGTGTGAGGGCAAAGTTCTCTGTATTTGATCTAGTGACACTGTACCCATCAGAGACCGCTCCTTTTTCAATGCTGCCAACACCATATGAGTACTGGATCAGACTCAGCCCATGGCCCAGGTCTTGGCGATACCAGTACATAACGGTTTGGTTATCTGTCTGGTGACACCTGAGAGTCACCTTCTTTTCTTTCCCTGTGACCTTGTATATTGGGCTCTAGGTGATTCAGGCATCCAGGTGTCCTGTAAAGAGAAAGCCACAGGCATGATGCTGTCATCCTAAGATGAAGGCTTTTGACTTGGGAATCTAGTGCAGGTAGCCCCCCTGTACTCACCTACCCACAGGAGACAAAGAGCCACCCAGAAGAAGAGCCTGGTGACCATTTCAGATCCAGGGCAGAATCTCATGTCTTTCTGTTCTGTTTTGAGGAAATAGACTCAGTGATGTCACTGTCCTTGACAAATGCTTTTCCTGCAGAACTAATCTGCCACACCCCTTCCCCACTGGAACAAATCAATGACCCTCTCAGTCACAGGAACCACCTGAGGTCCAGGAAGTTTTCAAAGCTTCAAGGTCAGGGTCATTGGAATCTGAAGACTTGTTTTGCTTTGTCTCAAAATTCACTGACTGATGGGAGCCCTGTCTTCCATGTTCAGATCCCTGTAGTCTTCCTTGGTTTCAGCTGAGGCCACAGAAAACTGTTTCACCTAAGTCCCCATGACAGTGCTTTTTGTTAAAGAGAGAGTAGGCTTGTTAGCCAGGTGAATGAGATATTCAGCCAGAGGTACACATTTCTGATGCTTGAAGAATCACAAGAAAATGTTCTGTTTCCATTCAGAGGTCTTGCACACACCCCCCTCCCTTCCCTGCAACAGTATGGGAGAATATTGATTAAATCCTAAATGAGCTACAGTGCCACGCTTGCAACTAGTCAATATCAGTTGGAGCTGCCATTGCTTATACAGGTTATATCTCAGGGTGAGGTGTCCCCATTTCTATGACTGCATATATTGATGTCATCTCGATGGGCAACTATAATCACACAACAGTGAGAAAGGACAAGGAATCAGAAATCAGAGGCAAGGAGGAGGTTGATGGCCATTGCATAGAAAGGCTGGCAGCTTGGTGCCTGTCCAACCCAGGAAAGGCCTTTATATCTTGTCCAGAACTTATCTGGTCCCCGGGGAACAAGAGCCACACAGCAAAGGAGCCGCATACCAGGCTGGAGCAGTGCAAAATAGAGAGTTTTCACTAGGACTCACATTGTTTGGGTTAGAGTACATGGGTTCCCAGAGATCTGAGGACTGTTCTCACAATCAGATATCATCTATCCATATTGTTAGTATTCTCAATAATACACTAATTACTTTAGTAAAATACGCATTTACCAGGAATAGCTCCTTTGTAATTTTCCTATAAATTAATGAATTAGAGTCATAAATGTGATGTTCAATAAAAAATGTATGTCATCAGAAAGCTTTTTTCTGGTTCTTTGTTTTTGCATAGGTGTCTCCCAAGCTCCTAGATAATGCCTCTATATGGTAAATAGTGAAGGCAGAATGGGCCATGCAGGCAATGAAGAATAATTTCAGGCCTTCTCATTTGCACAGAAACTGTCCAAGATTTCTAAATATTTTCTTGTTTTCTTTTTAGAAAAGCACCATAATTATAAGCATACATTTCCACCAAGCCCAAATGACTCTTTACCTGAATTCAATTAGGGTTTGTTGAATGAAAGGAATGAATGGTTATTGGAGTCCAGGCAGACTCAACTTCTGTAAATATAACTCAGTCTAGTCAGTCACAAATAGAACCTATTTCAGAGCTTGAAAGGAGCAGAGACCCATGCGAGTCTGTTGGGAATTTTAAATAAACCAAAGTGAACTGGGAAAAATCTATTTATACCTGTTGTTATAAAACTTTATTTTTTATGTACTTTATTGATTTTTTATTTTTATAAGACTTTTTGAATGATTGGATGGCAGAATGAATGAAACAAAAATGGCAGTTCCTCTTCCAAAGAGAAGAGACTTCTGATGGTCATTTCCATCTATCACTGTCACTGTTTAGGCTGCCCCTAGAGACCCATCTGAGATGAGGATTTAGGTGCAAGTAGTTTATTTTGGAAATGATCTCAGGAAGCAGGAGAAAGAGAGCAGGGAGGAAAGGTCATGAAAGGAGAAAATCAGAATAAGGTGCAATACTGCGGTTGTGCTGGGACACCAGGAGATGGATTTTGTTGAAATCTGCAGAGAAGCACACAGACCACCTCCTGAGTTGGCCTCCTGGACACAGAGGCTGAGCTTTCATCCCTGGCTCCTCTCCCTCCAGGAGCATTAGCACTTCTGCAGCTTTGGCTGTGCAGGCCACGTGGGCTTCCATTATAGAGAGGAGGCCAGAGCAGAAAGCAGAGGGACTCCCAGCTGGCAGGTGAAGGGGTGCTGTCAGAACCAGGTAAATGCACACAATCTTGCATGTAATTCTCCACTGCAGCTGAGGCTGATACCAGAGGTGGGCCGGGGATGGATGACGGCACTAGAGGCTCCACTATGATGGCCCCTCTTCACACAAAACTGTCCCTTTATCAGCTCTTCTGTGTGATCACCAGTCACTCAGAAGCCACAACTTTCTGGAAGCACCACACCTTCTTGTACATCAGACTTAACATCAAACAGGAAATGCTGTCCTGTGTCACCTTTTCATTTTCCCTTAAGAGCACCTCTCAGTAGGTAATTTTACCCAATAAATTATTAGGCAACAGGGTTTGCATTTCAGAGGAATTTCTTTCTGAGCCATAGATGAGTCAGGCAAAAGTAACCCCTGCCTGCCTTTGATCCCAGAGCTGCACATCGCAAAAAATTTTCTACACTGGAGATTTGTCACAGAGTTTATAGAGAACAAAGATTACTTGAGTCTATATTTTTTATTAAGCACTTTGTTATATTTGCTTGTTTTAAATATCTACAAGACACGCATTATTGTCCCCAGTTTACAAATGTAAAAACTCAGGCAAATAGTTTCTGAGTCATCATCCTGAGGCAGGTCAGAATATGAACAGACAGGTTCCCAAAGCTGGATCTCTTTCTTCTTTAGCATGTCACCTTCCAAGTGAAGCTGTTATGCAAATGATTTGTGTCAGAGCCAGAGTTTCTGAAAGGGATCTTTGGGTTCATGTTCTCATTTTGAAGATGCCTCCCTCTACCAAGAGCAGAAGGGTGGGGTGATTTAAAGCATGGGTGGAAGGCAGTATGGCCCATGTTTGAGTCCCAGTTCTGATATTTGTTAGCTGTGCCCCTTTAGCAAAGTATCCAAACTCTAACAATCAGTGTTTTCACCTGTACCCTGGGTAATTTGTGCTACCTCACAGAAAATGAGCAATAAATAAGGTGACTGGAGTAAATGCACAAAATAAGTAGCATTAAAGTCGTCTGCATTCATCAATAAACTTGTACCCCAGTCTGTAAAAGTCTACACCATTCAATTAATAGCACTGATGCTTAGCTGTTTTCTGCAGTTCCTGACCTGGGCAGATCTAGTGATTTCAGATTATCTGCTTGAAAATGCTGAGTGTGAGGGCAAGCTGAGACCTTCCTTCATACACTGTCGGTTTAGAAACACTGATTCCCTGTAGTAACTCCCAGAATTCTCTTGAAATTCCTGGACAGATTCTGTTTTCTTGGTGAAGCTTCTGGAAAACACCCTAGTCACTTAGCTCCTCTTTAGAGGGACATCATGGCCTCCCTCTATGTGAACTAGGACAGGACAGATTCATATTCTCTGGTTTGAAGTACTATCCTATATAATAAAAGCCTGATATGCAAATCGACCAAACATTGGAACAACTGATGAAACACCCGGTCACTATGATGCGCACTGACCACCAGGGGGCAGATGCTCAATGCAGGAGCTGCCCCTAGCCTGCAGGCCCAGGCCAGCCAAGGCGGGTGCCAGGCTCCTCCCCGCACCAACTGCCCTGGCAGTCACCCCACAGATCGGCCCTGATCACTGGCCAGGCCTAGGGACCCTACCCATGCATGAATTTCATGCACTGTGCCTCTAGTGTCTTATAAATTGCCAGGCAATCAGCTGTGCAACCACACATGAGGTGTGACCTCTCCATCCCAGCTCTGATGCTCTTGAGGGGAGAGACAGGGCTCAGTTATATTCTATGAACCAGGCATAGGCAGCACCATAGAATTCTGGGGGAATGTTGACTTCTGAGGCCTGGAGATGTAGGGTTGTCATTTATGATAAATTTGGGATATCCAGGAGCTACAGCTTCCTGTTTGTAAAACGGTATACTGAGCACTTCCTCCTCTGTAAAGTGAACACACAATGTCGACTGTGCATTAGCACACACAACTTGGACCCCACTCTATCAAAGCAGGAGTTCCTGCCATGTGCTAGGAATTGCCAGGTCCTGGCAGAGCTGGGAGGACACTCAGGAAAGCTCTGGCTAAGCTCAGCAGGGCAGGGGGAGTTTTAGAAAATAACTTAACTCTGGAACTTGCTAAGGCCCCCACCCTCTCCTGTGACATCCTCAGCTGGGGCAGGGAGGTTTGAGTACAGAAAGCCATTGACCCTGCAGGGCTGTGTCTAAGCTGCTGGCACAGAGATACACCGCTGAGTCTCCCAGCTGCAAGGCGCTCATGGCCAGCTCAGAGCTGTAGTCACTGAACTGTTTTGCTGAGAACCGATCTGGGATGTTTCCTTTCTGTTCCTCCTCCTTTTCATACAAACTAATGAGGAACTGGGGGCCATGTCCCAGAGTCTGCTGGTACCAGTACACACTTCTGTGTCCAGAGATGGGCTGGCATTTCAGAATGGCCTTCCCCCCACGACCTTTGATTATGTGTCTTGGGGACTGGGTGATTCCAGCAGCCACTGTACCTGTGGAAGAAGGAGACAGAAGCTGTAGACCAGCACAAGAAGCAGATGGACAGGCCAGCAACAGTAAAGAACTTTGGATTCAAGGGGTGTCCACCTGAACTCAGGACTCACCTGCCCTCAGAAGACAGAGGGCCATGTAGTAGAGGAGCCAGGGGCCACTGGAAGACTTGGATAGGAAAAGACTGGCCATCTCCCCGCTCTGGGCTCTGGTGTTTGGGGTGAGAGATCAGAGGCTTTTGCACTTTCCTTTGCTTTGTTTGGAGGGCTTGCCTGTGATGTCACTGTTCTGATGTCACTGTCCTTGTAGACTTTCACGGGCAATCTGCACTTCCTGGACAGGCTCAACTGGTCCAGGCATTCCCCTTTCTGTCCATCTTCCTATGAGCCGATGCTACTGGCTGTGCTGAGCTGGATGAAGCACGGTTTGTGACAGGTGATGATTGCTTCTCTGTTTTCCTTAAAGCAGGTGCTCTTTGCTCTACACCTGACTTTAATTATCCAGGCTGCCCCACTGAAAGAAGCTCTGTCACACTCTCCAAACTTAGGCTTCAAGAAAGAGCTTAACTCCAGGCAAGGCCATTCACATGGCTCCCTGATGTGACAACACACCTGCATAGCAGTTCACATGAGAAGATATGATCAGCAAACCTCTGAGTCATCAGATAATCTCCCTGATGTAGGGACCAAACCAAGAGGATGTCCCTTAATCCTCCCTGTCCCATAGGGCCCCATCAGCAGCTCACTCTGTGGATCCATAGTGCCCCCAAGTGGCCACTTGTGCAATAACAGTGTTGACACTGCCCAGGCTGGCTGGGTTCTGTCTGAATTAGGAGTCGGGACCAGCCAGGACAGTGCAAGTTCCTGTTGATGTGATGTTTACCTGTCTCAGCTCACCCTTTGCAGGTGGCACTGAGAAAAGCATAGTGCATTTTTCTAAGAAGGAAATACAAATTCCAAATCTCATCAATGAGTGTTCTGGGGAAGAGGACACCATGCATGCAGCTGCCCTTGGAAGCAGTAGAGAAAACTTGGGGGAAACGTTCTCTCTTTCTCTCTCTCTCTCTCTCTCTCTCTCTCTCTCTTAAAAAATATTTTTATTGATTTCTGAAAGAGGAAGGGAGAGGGAGAGATAGAAACATCAATGATGAGAGAGAATCATTGACTGGCTGCCTCCTGCATGCCCCCTATTGGAGGTCGAGCCCACAACCCCGGTATGTGCCCTTGACCGGATTGAACCTGGGACCCTTCAGTCTGCAGGTCGATGCTCTATCCCCTGAGCCAAACCAGCTAGGGCGAAACGTTATCTTTAACCAAAGGAAATTCCTGGGATGGACTTAAAGTGGGGTTCTTCCAGCCAAAAAAATCTAAGCAGCTGGAAATTAACCCTCTTTGAAGAGGGAGCTGCCTACTTATAGATCTTTCTCTTTTTTTACCACCCTGTTGAACTCAATTGCTTATTTAAAAACAATTGAATTGCATATCTTATAAAATTATTGATTTGTTGGAATTATTTATATCTTGAATACATGACTTTTCATAGATACATGTATATTTTCTTAATATATATTGTTGATCAGGATTTCAAAACTTTTAATAAGCAAAAATATGCTTTTAAAGATATTTCTTGTCCTCTCAAAGTCATCTTTGCCTACTGCAAGGTCATGAAGAAAATTTGCTCTGTTTTCTTTTAGAACCTTTATAGATCATTGAGAATGTTGACCCATCTCATATTTATTCATTTTTGTTTATGGCAAGATTAGCAAACTTTTGCTGTAAAGGGTCAGATGGTAAAGATTTTGGCTTTCTGTCCCAGCTCCCCAGCTCTGCCCCTGCAGTGTCAAAGAGCCAGAGACACTGCACTCACAGTGAGCATGGCTGTGCTCCAATAAAACTGGTGTATGGATACTGAAATCTGAATTTCATATAATTTCCTATGTCGCAGATATTATTTATTTATATTTTTTCAACCACATACGTAAACATCATTGGTTAGCTTCTGTGCCATATAAGAACAAGCAGGCAGATGTTGCCCACTCCTGGTTTATGGAGTCGGGTAAGAATTGAGTTTCATTATTTTCAATATAGATATGCTTTTTACAGCACCAGTGTTGAAATGACTATTTCTCCCCTTTTGGTGCTACTTGACATGTTTGATCTAGGAATCAGAACCTGCATCTTTAATTTATCATAGTCTACTTACAAAAATGTCTATCAACCAAAGATTTTTTTCACAAATGCCTTTGATTAGGGAAAG
>NW_005874605.1:8373-15837 GCF_000147115.1 Myotis lucifugus
GAGTAGCTATGCTGGCAATTCTGACATGCCAAGGAGATGTCATAAAGTACTTCTTTTAAGTAAAAAGATGTGCATGTATAAGGTAAAACATATAGCCCTAACCGGTTTGGCTCAGTGGATAGAGCATCTGCCTACGGACTCAAGGGTCCCAGGTTCAATTCCAGTCAAGGGCATGTACCTTGGTTGTGGGCACATACTCAGTAGGGAGTGTGCAGGAGGCAGCTGATCGATGTTTCTAACCCTCTATCCCTCTCCCTTCCTCTCTGTAAAAAAATCAATAAAATATATTTTTTTTAAAAAAAGGTAAAACATATATGAAGGGTTCAGTACTATTAGTGGTTTCAGACATCCACTGCAGGTTATTTCTGTATAAGGGGGGACCACAGTAACTGTTATTCAGGTCTTCTTTAAATCAATTTTCTTTAACACCTCCTCAAATAGGGCTTTTATTAAACCAAGCTAAATTTAAATTTCTAGTAAAAATACATTAGACCCTGCCTGGTGTGTTTAGTGGTTGTGCCTCAATCCATGAACCTAGAGGTCCTCAGTTCACTTCCATTGGCACATGCTTGGGTTTCGGGCTAAATCCATAGTGTGATGGTTTGCTGGAGGCAGCCAATTGATGTTTCTCTCCAATCAATATTTCTCTCTCTCTCTCTCTCTCCCTCTCCCTCCCTCTCTCTATAAAATCAATAAAATCATATTTTTAAAAAATAGATTAGAGAAGAAGACTGCAGAATTGCAGAGAATACACTAAAATAATATATGGGCTTACATTAGAGTGCATTAATGTGGGTGACAGGTGCTCTTGGTTAATTGATTTCATGACAGTTCTTACTAAGGGTTCTAATTTATGTATTTTAAGGCTGGTGGCTGCATGGGGCTTTGACAGTGCTCTGCATTGGGTGCACACAAGAGCTTAATGTGGTCTGAGTCAGTGACACTCAGTACAGAGAGTTTATTGTAAATGTGTTGAAATTTTATATTTTACAGAAGATTCCACAATACCTGACACTCAGCCTGGGTGCTCAATCTCAATTGTAGTATCTTGAACTGTATAAAGGGATCCCAGAAATCCACAGCCAGAATGTTATTACCAAGGTGACCTTACTGTATTTCAAAGGTCATTTCCTGAGCTCCCACGATCAGAAAAGCAATTAAAGTCCCAAAGCACTTAATCCACTCATTTGTTAAGGACTTTGGTATCTCTGAAGAGAGGTGAGTGCATGAGGGTTTGAGAGCAGGAAGAGGGTGACTCTGCAGCGCTGTGGTTAAGCTGCTGGCACAGAAGTACACGGCCGAGTCCCCCTGCTCTGCACGCTGGATTGTCAGAGTGGAGTAGGAGCCATCAGGCCTCTCAGCAAAGAACCGCTTGTTAGGAATCCCTGATGTGTCTAGGGGATTCTTGTTCTGAAAGTAAAGCAAAAACTCCGGGCCCTGCCCCAACATCTGTCGGTACCAGTAAAGGAAGCTGTGTCCAGAAATTGGATCACACCTGAGAGTAACATTCTGTCCTCTCTCTGTGACTATATGCCTGTGGGACTGGGACACTCCAGCATCTGTGTGACCTGTGGAGACAGATTTGGAAATAGAATAAGGACAAATAATTGTAATCATCACACAGACACACACACACACACACACACACACACACACAATGAAAGTGGTTTTCTGAGGACTCACCTGCCCCCAGGAGACAGAAGCTTACCCAGCAGAGGAGCCTGGTGCCCATGGCAGGGTCAGGACAGGAATGGGTGGTTCACCAGGTCAGGTTCCTTGTGAGAATGAGCAGAGGAGGAGGGACTTCCCTGTATGCACAGGCAGTTCCCATAGTGACATCACTGAGCCTGAGGATTGCCTGATACTAATTAATTAATTAATATACTAATTAATTAATTAAGATGCCAGCAGTTCTGAGATGCCCCATTCTTTTAACTACAATAAGAAAGAAAAAAATATTGTCACTCATAATCAGAAGCTTCTATTGTTTCTGCAGGTCACAACCAAGTGCTTTCAGTGTGTTCATTAACCTCCATGTCTTTTTATTTCTCTACAGCTCATAGCAAAGTCTTGTGTCCTTTTTGGTCACCATGCAGTAAACAATAGGTTCCTATAGCTTCTTTCTGGAAGAGGACTCCACTTTATTGACCTTTAAGATACTAGTGTGATGAGGTGAAAATCTAGAGCACGGGAAGCACTTTCCCATGTAACAGCTCACCTACAGAGGACAGACTGACAGACTGCAATAGTGCGGAGTGTGTGTCTGAGGTCCTGGGTCTGATGCAGACCTGGCAGATACTGCACTGAAGGTGGACCTAACCACACACAGAGGTTCAACCTGCTGGCTCAGGCCACTGGGGACTCCATGGTGTGAAGTTTGTTTAGGGCTCCCCTAAGTCCAGGGTGCAGGGCCTCCCCCTGCCTTTTTGTACTGAGAGGAAGTGGCCCTGAAATGCTGTGGATTCACTGCTGGCACAGAAGTACACAGATGTCTGGGAGGGTGTCTCTGACTCCAATGTGAGGGCAAAGTTCTTTGTATTTGATCTAGAGACACTGTACCCATCAGCACCATCTCCTTTGGCAGTGATCCCAGCACCAACTGAGTAATAGATCAGCGTCAGCTCATGACTCAGGTCTTGGCGATACCAGTACATAACACCGTGGTTATTAGTCTGGTGACAATTCAGTGTCACATTCTTTTCTGTCCCCACAACCTTGTATCTTGGGCTCTGGGTGATTCGGGCATCCAGGTTTCCTGTAAGGAAGCCACAGACCTGATGCTGTCATCCTAAGATGAAGGCTTGGGCTGAGGTCTTGGGAATCCAGGGCAGGAAGCCCCCCTGTACTCACCTGCCCACAGGAGACAAAGAGCCAACCAGAAGAAGAGCCTGCTGACCATTTCAGGTCCAGGGCAGAATCTCATGTCTTCCTGTTCTGTTTGGGGAAAATAGACTCAGTGATGTCACTGTCCTTGACAAATGCTTGAGCTGTAGAGCTAACCTGCCACACCCCTTCCCCACTGGAACAAATCAGTGATCCTCTCAGTTACCAGGAACCACCTGATGTCCAGGAAGATTTTAAAGCCCCAAGGTCAGGGTCATTGGAATCTGAAGACTTGTTTTATGTTGTCTCACAATTCACTGGCTGAGGGGAGCCCTGCCATCTGTGCTCAGGTCTCTACATGCTCATGGGAAAGAGTTCTCCCTTGGTTTCATCTGAAGCCACAGAAGACTGTTTCAGCTACGACCCTGTGACTGTGCTTTTTGTGAAAAAGAGGAGACTGGTTAGCAATGTGGATGAGGGTACACACTTCTAACGTCTCCAGGAAGGTCTTGCACCCACCAAACGGGAGAATATTGATTGAATCATAAATGTGCTACAGTGCCAAGCTTGCAGCTAGTCGATATCAATCAGTACATGCTGCGATTTCTTATACAGATTATACCTCAGTCTGAGGTGACCCCATTTCTGTGACGACATAGCTCAATGTCATCTCAATGGCAAACTATAATGACATAACAGTGACAAAGGACATGAAGTAAAAAATCAGAGGTGAGGAGGAGGTAAATGGTCATCACATGGAAAGGCTTGCAGCTTGATGCCTGGTAAACCCAGGAAGGGTGGTACATCTTACCCAGGTCTTAACTGTCCCCAGGGCACCAAAGGACACACAGCAAAGGAGCCTACATTCTAGTCTGGGTCAATGTGAAAAAGAGGAGTTTCTCAGCTAGGACTCACAGTGTTTGCGTTAGAGTGCATGGAATCCCAGAGATCTGTGGACTGTTCTCACAAGAAGGTATCATCTACCCATATTCTTAGTACATTTCTCACAAATACCCTAATTTCTTTAGGGAGACAAACATTTACCAGGAAAAGTTCCTTGGGAATCCTCTTCTAAATTAAATTAACGAGAAGTCACAAATTTGATGTTGGAATACAAATGTACCTCAGTAGAAACTTTTTATTTCTCCTTGTGTTCTTGCACGTTTTCCCCAAGATCCTGAATAAGGCCTGTACATGGTAAATAGTGAAGGCTGGATGGGCCATGCAGGCAATGAAGAAAAATTTCAGGCCTTCTCATTTGCATGGAAACTGTTCAAGACTTCTAAATATTTTTCTATTTTCTTTTTAGAAAAGCACCATAAAATTTTATAAGCATACATCCCCACCAAGTCCAAACTACTCTGTACGTGTATTCAATTAGTGTTTGTTGAATGAAAGGAATGAATGGTTATCGGAGTCCAGGCAGACTCCACTTCTGTAAATATAACCCAGTCTAGCCAGTTACAAATAGGTTCAGAGCTTGAAGGAAGCAGAGACACATGTGAGGCTGCTGGAAATTCAAAATAAGACAAAGCAAACTGGGAAATTTTCATTTATACTTGCTATTATAAGACTTTTTGAATGATTAGATGGCAGAATGAATGAAACAAAAATGACAGTCTCTTGTAAAGGGATGGGTCCTTTGATGGTCACTTCCTTCCATCACTGTCACCATATAGGCTGCCCCTGGAGGGACAGTCTGAGATGAGAATTTAGGTGCAAGTTGTTTATTTGGAAAATGATCTCAGGAAGCAGGAGAAAGAGAGCAGGGAGGAAAGGTCATGGAAGGAGAAAATCAGAATAAGGTGCAATATTGTGGTTGTGCAGGAACATCAGGAGATGGATTTTGTTGGAACCTTCAGAGAAGCACACAGACCACCTCCTGAACTGTCCTGGATACAGAGACTGAGCTTTCATCCCTGGCTCCTTTCCTTCCAGGAGCATTAGCACTTCTGCAGCTCTGACTGCCCTGGGGTGCAGGCCACGTGGGCTTCCATTTATAGAGAGGAGGCCACAGCAGAAAGCAGAGGGGCTCCCAGCCTGCAAGTGAGGGAGTAAATGCTGTCAGAACCAGGTAAATGCACATAAACTTGCATGTAATTGTTCACTGCAGCTGAGGCTGATACCAGAGGTGGGATGGGATGGACGGCACTAGAGGCTCCACTATAATGGTTTCTCTTCACACAAAACTGTCCTTTCCATCAGCTCTTCTGTGTGATCACCAGTCACTCCAAAGCCACAAGTTTCTGGAAGCACCACACCTTCTTGTACATCAGACTTAGCATCAAAAGGAAGTGCTGTCCTGTGTCCTATTTAATTTTCTCTTAAGAGGCACCTTGATTTCACCCAATAAATTATCAGATGACAGTATTTGCATTTCAGAGGAGTGTCTATCTGAACCATAGATGAGTCAGATAAAGTAACCCATGGCTGCCTTTGATCCCAGAACTGCACATAGTAAATAATTGTTCTAGACTAGAGATCGGTCACAGTGTTTATAGAGAACAAAGAGGACTTGAGCCTATATTTTCATTAAGCAATTTGTTGTATTTGCTTGTGCATTATTTGCCCCAGTTTACAAATGTAAAAACTCAGACAAATAGTTTCTGAGTCACCATCCCAAGGCAGGTCAGAATATGAACAGACAGGTCCAGGAAGCTGGATCTCTTTCCTTAACAGTGAAAGCTGTTATGCAAATGATTTGTGTTAGAGCCTGCAGTTCTGAAAGGGACCTTTGGGTCAAGGTTCCCATTTTGAAGATGCCTCTCTCTGCCAAATGCAGAAGGGTGGGGTGATTTAAAGGATAGGTGGAAGTCAGTATCATCCATGTCTGTGTCCCAGTTCCGATATTTGTTAGCTGCACCACCTTAAGCCAAGTATCCAAACTCTCTAACAATCAGTGTTTTCACTTATAATGTGGGTAATATATGCTATAAATTATAAATTAATTTATAAATTAATATAAATTATCTCACAGAAAATGTGAAATAAATAAGGTGGTTGAATTAAATGAACAAAATGTGTGGAATTAAAGTCATCTGCATTCACCAATAAACTTGTACCCCAGTCTGTAAATGTCTACACCATTCATTTAATAGCTGTGATGCTCAGATGTTTTCTTCAGTTCCTGACTTGGGCAGAAGCAGGGATTTAAGATGTTCTGATGGAAAATGCAGGCAAGCTGAGACCCTCCCACCTCTAAACCTTCCAGTGGTTTAGAAACACTGATTCCCTGCAGTATCTCCCAAAATCCTGCCTGCAATTCCTAGAGGGCTTCTGTTTTCTTGGTGAACCTTCTGCTAGTCTGGAAATCACCCTAGTCACTTAGCTCATTTATTAGGGGGACATCATGGCCTCCCTCCATGTGAACTAGGACAGGACAAATGCACATTCTCTGTCATGAAGTTTTGTGTCCTGAAGTTGGACGGCAATCAACTGTGTATCCTCACATGATGGGTGACTTCCCCCATCCCAGCTCAGATGCTCTTGAAATGGGAGAGCCAGGGCTCTGTTATATCCTACTAGAGGCCTGGTGCACGAAATTCATGTGTGGATAGGGTCCCTAGGCCTGGCAGGGGATCAGGGCCGATCTTTGGGTTGACTAGAGGGGCCCTGCTTTGGCTTGCCTGGTGCCACCCATTCGCCAGCCCTGCCCTCTGCTGCCGGTGCCAGTCACCTCCCTCTGCAGGTCAACCAGTGTGGTAATCGGGGTTGGAGGGGGGTGGGCGCTGGCACCCACCTTGGCTAGCCTGGGGCCTGCGGGCTGGGGGGAAGCTCCTGCGTTGAGCATCTGCCCCCTGATGGTTAGTGCATGTCATAGCGACCAGTCATTTCACCATTTGTTCCCCTGTTCAGTAGATTTGCATATTAGGCTTTTATTATATAGGATGGGCCAAGCCCAGGAAGCATCATGGAATTCTAGAGGTAATGTTGCTTTTGGAGGCCTGGACATTTAGGGTTGACATATGTGAAATATTGGGAATGTCCAGGATCTGCAGCTTCCTGCCTATAAAAAGTTATATTAAAGGCTTCTTCTTCTGTAAAGTGGACACATATTAGTGACAATGCATTAGCACACACAACATGGACCCCACTCTATCACAGCAGGAGTTCCTGCCATGTGCTAGGAATTGCAAGGTGCTGGCAGAGTTGGGAGGATAGTCAGGAAAGCTCAGGCTGAGCTCAGCAGGGCAGGGAGGATGTTGCAAAAGAAGTTAGCCCTATACTGGCAACTTGCTAAGGTCCCCTCCCTCTCCTGTGACATCCTCAGCTGGGGCAGGGAGGTTTGAGTACAGAAAGCCTTTGACCCTGCAGGGCTGTGTCTAAGCTGCTGGCACAGAGATACACGGCTGAGTCTCCCAGCTGCAAGGTGCTCAGGGTCAGCTCAGAGCTGTAGTTATTGAGCTGTTTTCCTGAGAACCGATCAGGAATGTTTCCTTTATGTCCATCCTGCTTTTCATAAAAACTAATGAGGAACTCGAGGCCGTGTCCCAGAGCCTGCTGGTACCAGTACACATTGCTGTGTCCTGAGATGGGGTGGCACTTCAGAACAGCCTTCCCGCCTTGGACTTTGATTATGTGTCTTGGGGACTGGGTGACTCCAGCAGCCACAGAACCTGCGGAGGAAGGAAACAGAAGCTG
>NW_005874606.1:0-15003 GCF_000147115.1 Myotis lucifugus
ACAAGCCCTATTTGTACTCAGGGAAATACCCCCCCTAGACACCATCATAACCTCCTTTTGTGCCCAGGCCTCATTGCCCCTCTGACCCCCAGAGCAAGGATGATGGGCCAGGTGCAGAAACTTACCAGGGCAGAAAGCTCCAGATGCCTAGCAAGCAGCAAACTGGGAAAACAAGAGCCTCTCCCCCAGGGCAATCTATCCTCCCCTTTCATGTCACTAGTCAGGCAGCTTAGACTCCTGATCTTTTCCTCCCTCAAGATAACATCTAGGCCTCAGTTGTATTTCAGCTCCAGGCCCAGAAAAGCAGCAAAACCAGACAAGTGATGCTGTGGCAGCCACAGGACAGCTTTAGAGCCTTCACCAACCAGTCTCTTGGGGAAATCATGCTGCTGCAACTCCTCGCTCCAACTATGAGAAATCTATACAGTGTTTCAACCAACAACAATCAAAGTCCATCCCCCTATGATCTTGACATCCCCCCTCAGCAGGAAGTAACTACAGAAGACATGACCTTCATCCCTATTCTAAAACAAAAAGGCTGGAATGTTAGGTCTGATCAAATAATTGAATCAACACCCCTCCCCACGCAACTGACCTTTAGACCACTACACAAATGACATTCCCTTTTTCTTAGACCACATTTCACTTGCTAAGACCATTATCTTTCCTCTCAGGACCTGCCTGAGAAAAAGCCCAGAAAAAAAGCCTACCTAGAGTCCTTTAAAATCTGACTCCTCATCCCTGGGTGCTGATGCCATTTTGGGGCTCGGCCTATCTGATTTTCCAGATAACCTAATAAATTCATAATTCTTTACTCCTTTTGGCCTTGTGTGTTCCTCCTTCGGTGACCCTAACTGGATGTGAGGAAGGTTCAAACCTGAAGAGAATTTCTATGAGTTTGTTTGATTGAAACTGACAATTGAAACTGGAAAGCAAAATCACAATAGATTGAGAAAATGCTCTGGAGAATGTCAATTTTACAGTTTTATACATTAGAATCAAAGGAAGAGAAGGGAGGCTATATGAAATTCATTGGTTGTGGATTAGGGAGAAAACAAAACGGGGAAATCTCTGAGATTAAACAAAGAGTAAAATGGAGAAACAGACTTTTTACATTGGTGGGTATAGAATAGTTAAAAATTAACATTTACAACACATAGTGGTGGTATTCTGGGAATAAGATAACAATGAGAGGTTCTGTGGTCTGGTGCATTGGGTATACGCTGAGGGGTCTGGGAAAAATGGGATTACTCTGACATTCCAAGTGTATGTTATCTTAGATGCAAAAAGACAATAGATAGGTAAAGACTGGCCTTTGTCAAGGAAGCTATAGGCCTAGCATGTGAGTACCTGCCATAACTCGCTTTTTAGTTAGGAAATTTTATGTTCATATCATCCATTGTGGTTACTTTTGACCTCTGAGTTTGTATAGCTCATAATGCTGGCCTCCCCTGAGCTTGTCAGGTTTAGTGTATGGCCCCTTTTTTGTCCACACTGGGCTCAGGATTTTTATATATTACTTCTACACTCTGAATTCTACTGTGTTATAATATGTGGGAGCAAATTTTTCTCTATCAAGGTTCTTTGGGATGGTCTAATAATCTAATAGACATGAAACAGATTAGCAGGTGAAAATAACCACATTTAATACATACATACATACAGGGTGTCCCAAAAGAATGTATACATACTTTGCATAAGTATTAATTCCAATAGGTTAAATCTGAAAAGAAACATCAATTGAGCTATCAGCGGTAAATTGTGGGACATCCTATATGTATGGGAATCCAGCATACATGAATCAGAGACCCCACATGCAGAGGAAATTCAGAGAAAGAAAGGGGGACATGGACATATAAGACATCCTGAGCTGGGGATGAGGTAAGAAGCAGATTTTATGAGAACTAAAATATGTTAGTTCTCACCTTTCCCCCAAAAGGCTTCTAAAATAATTTTGAACTCTGAACATTCCTGTCCACTATATTGGGCATGCATGAGGGCAAGGAAAAGGCTGCAAAAAGCAAAGGTATTCTTTCACTTGAAAGTAAAATTTGTGGGAAAGAAAGAATAAATTATTTGTTTTACAAAAGCTTTACCAAAGGATGGGCAGTCCATATGATTATTAATGTTGGCCTCAGGAATGAAGCGGTGCCTCAGGCAGTTTTGAGGTGCAGAGCCTGAGGTCCCCAGGGAAGCTAAGGCCTATCCTCTCAAGCTCTTGGGCAGGGTCATCAGACATTTGTGAGACCAGGTGCTGAGCTGGGTTGGGTGCATTGGGATGGTGCCTCTTTAAAACTGTTCTTCACAGGCCACGGGACAGTGTAAGGGAAGAAAGATAATTTTATCCCTACCCTTCTAGGTTCCTGGCTGAGACACCCTAACAAGAGAAAAACAAACAAATTTAATAACATGAATACCCACTGATTTAAAAGCAAGGACAATGGGCCAGGTACAAAGCGGAAAGCCCTAGATGACTAGCAAGAGGCAAAACTGGGAAAACAAGAACCTTGCCCCGAGGGTGCCCCTTCCTGCCCTAGCATGTTGCTAGTCATGTGGGTTAGACCCTCTTGGAGGGGGATTGAACAAGGTGGCCAGGGTATAGCCCTCCAGCACTAAGCCCCCAGGACAATGAGGTCCTGGCCCATATCAAACACATCTAGGCCTCAGTTGGGATTCAGCTCCATGACCAGAAAAGCAGCAAAACCAGACAAGTGCGGCCATGGCTGACCTCAGGACCAGCTGCATTGACCACAACCCCGAAAGGAAACCTGGAAAGCTGGTGAATATTCTAGTGAGGTCTTCCCTGGGACCTTCCCTTAAAACCCTCCCCCTTAAAAGCCTTAGGGTGGAGGACCCAGTGCTCTCTCCCCACGTACCCTTCCCTCCCTTAAGCTCCAAGAGCCCTTCCTTTGCCTCTGTAACTTGTTTCCTGAACCCATTCCTTCCATGGCTCACTTCTTCTACCTCTGAAACTTTCTAAATAAACTTTCTCTCATAAGTCTTAGCGCTGAATTCTGTCTTAACCAGAACTCAAGTACCAAGGTTGCTGAACCGAGAGCGAGCGAGGTCGGGTCTGACCCCTTGGTCGAACACTTTCAGAAGCAGTAGTGGGAAAGATGAGAAATATGGACTGGATTAAGAGAGGTACAGTGACCGATGGTACTAGATGTAAGGAGAGAGCAGAGTCAGCAATCTGCCAGTTCCTGATGGAAAGATCAGCAGGCAGCCTGGAGTGACTCCCCCTGGAGATTCAGACGAACACCTTTTCCTAAACATTTCTTGAGTTTTCTTTCAGAGTTAAAATATAACTTACACAAAACCACTTCATCTGCTCAAAGGTCTTCTATGAGCTTGCCATTTGTCAGATGCTATGTTTATTGCCCCCAAAGCAAGAATTTCCTTTGAGGCATTGTCCTCAAGAGTCTTACCTGCCTTTTCTTTATTAATTAGTGAGATAATAGCTCTTAACATGCAGCAGCTTACAAGAGACCAACACTGTAAGTGGGTTTCAGGTGCTTGTTCTCATTTTATCCCGGTCCCAGCACCATAAGAAAGGCTTTGCTGCTCTCTCATTGGTGAGAAGCAGTGAGCTTTGTTTAGAGGTCACTAAATTTATCTGTGAAACCAGAAAATAAAAAGCCCCCTATAAGCAGCTGCAGCAAACCCAGGAATGGGAGACAAGAACCCAACCTGCTGTGTCAGAGCCCAGGCTCTGGTGTCAGATCTGGGAACAAGGACCTTCTCAGGCAATCACCAGCGACTCGATCTTGGGCAATTCACTTATCGGCAGTTCCCTCATCTATGTAATGGGGTTACAATGATAAATATCATCAGATGAAAAAAGAAATTCTAGTATTAGTAACAGCTCATGATGAATTTCTTGCTTATTAAGTTCACCACCTTCACTAAGAGTTTTACATGCGATATCTCAGTTCATTCTCAAAATAGCCCTGGGTTAGGTACTGGCAGTCCTTCCATTTTATGGATGGAAAATTGAAGGCCTTTTAAATATTAATTTTCCTGAGTTACAAAGCTAGTGAAGTGCCCATGCTGGGATTTAAATCTGTCTTGACTGGTATTAAATTGACGCTTTTAACCATTATTCTATATCATCTTTGTAAAGTACTTCATACAGTGTCCAGAATGCAGTAAGTACCAAATACATATTACAATTATTATTTTCTTTTGTCTCAAATCAAATTACAATTTTAATGGTATATTTACTCTGCAAGCTATTTCATTTTAAAGGACCTAAAGTTTAAGTGTGAAAATGTCAAGCACAGCAGACTTAGATGAAAGCAACAAAGTTTAGAGTATTAATATAGTATTAAGATGCAAAATGGATTTTAGAATGGATTGGGGAGTTAAAAGAGAAAAGTGATAAGGAACCCTGCAAAGAGAGTGAATAAAGTGGGGAAGGACCAGGTAAGGAGCATCCTTGCCATCTGCCGCAAGGAATTAGGAAAGGATGGCTGCAAGAGACCCATCTGCAGGCCCTGGGGTCTACGCTACAGACAGGCGATCACACCACCAGGAAGGGCTGTAGGCCAGCTATCTTACTGTCAGGACTGAGGGGAGAGTGTGAGCTGCATATAAGGTTTGTTGGCCACCAGTACCCTGGGAAGAAAAGGGTAGCAGTTCTTGCTGACAATGGTGATATCAGATTCTATAGGAGTCTAACTAAAGTGCTCCACACCACAGTGTCCTATGAGTCAGGCAGTGGCTAGAGAGAGGACTGGAGCTGCCAGCACTTAGCTTGTAAAAGGCAGAGCTCTCTGTGTCTGCCAGGGGGAAGTTGCAGTCATTGGTGAGAAGTTCTGAGGGCTTGAACCTGCTGTCTTTAAGCAGCACAAGTTCTAAGTGGGGTTCACCTGCAAGAGTGGAGTAGATTGTACAGCATTTCCCTGTTGTCTTAGCGGAATCAATGATCTGAAGAGTGCCAGTAACCAGGTACTTAATGCCACAATGGAGCAATATTAGTGCCTTATTTCCTGATTCCTAATCTGTCCAAATATCTGCGTGAAACTTATTGTGAATTAAGGTGGACCTCACAGCTGAATCCGTATCACCTGTATCGCTTGCTGATGTCTCCTGAAATGTCTGGAGCGTGTGGCTTTCCCAAGGAGCATCATACTCCTGAGCCATGCTGAACCGAGGTAAACTCTGGCTGACCAAGGTAAACCTTCTTATAGGAAAATGGCACTATATGGAGACTGAACTTTAGGGAATACAGTTTGTCATTCCTAAAAGTATAGTTGAATCCACACTTAAAGAGTTTATATATATTATGCTAGTTTGGTATGGTTTTTTAAGTGATGATTAAATTAGCTAGGAGATTATAGATTTGTCTATATACAAACAAGTTTGATTTGCATGCCAAAACAATTATGCTTTTGTTTCACTGAACTGACCAATAGTTTGGCTGATTAAACTAACCAGTTACTTTGGTACTGTGTTGGCTGCAGAAACCACAGGTGTCGGCTGTGAACGCAGTTAGTGTACCTTAAGTCATGAGCAAAAAATAAGAGAATATGGTTGCTATCCTCAGAAGTTCACATTACGTGTTTTAGTCAGTATTGTCCACTTTCAGAACATTAACAGGAGCACAAAATCCCTCACAGTGAAGCTCTTTCACATTCTGAATTTCAATGAAAAAAATGCAGCTGCTTTTTAAATTACTTGTATGGACAATCTAATATGGTTAGCTTTATACCAGCGGTATCTTATCATTTTATGTCTCTTCTCCCACCTCCTTGCATTCTAATAACAAATATGTCTTTACTTTCTTCCAAAGCTACTTCAAATAATGAGTTTGAGCCATTAAAAAAAATACTGGAGTGTTTCACCTCACCAAGGAATTTTTGGCAAGTTTTGAGTGAAAACAGAGAATTACAATAGAAACCACTGTGCATACCTCCACCGCTGAGAGCAGCCCCGTGTTTTCATAGTCACCCAGCGCTAATGCTGCGGGAGGGCCCTGGCCCAGATTCTCCGCGGCTCCAGACTGCTTTATTTCCTTTCTTCTCACCATGGGCGAATGTTTCCTTTCGCCCTGTGTCTCGGGCCTATGAGACAACATTGGCCCTCCTGGCTCTCTCTTTTGCAATTTATCTTTTTTGCTTTTTTCTTTTTCAATTCTCCTATTTTATTCTTTCTGCTTCTGTGTGAACAAGAATTCACTATTAAAAGCTGCGGAAATGATAGCTTATTACCACTTTTGAACACCTGTTATGTGCCAGACACTATGGGTCTTTGCATACTTTAATAAAACAACCCTATGAGCAAGGTGTTCATATCTACATTTAGATATTAATAAAACTGAGACTCAGAGACTCAGGAAAATGCTGAAGGTTATGCAGCCAAGAAGTGCAGTTGATGCAAGACGTCGGGCCTGTGGCCTTCCAGAGGCTGCACTCAATGCTTGAGTCTGTCTACCTCCTCTAGCTTAGCATGGATGGATTTCCTTCCCAGGGAATCCATGGGGCTCTAATCTCCCAGTGACCACTGTGGGACTTTTATCTTTATCTAAGGATTAAGTTTCTCCTTTGAGTTTGCTACCTGTTTTGCCAGCCTGTCTGGAAACCATAGCTCTAACTGGGAGCCCACTGGACTGTGCATTCCTTCTGACTTCAAAGGCCTTCCTCCCTGCATCCTGCCACACTTCCAATCAGCATGATTGATCAGTCATCACCCATCCACCCAGGGCTGGAGGCTGCAACAAAGTTTGAACTTTAGTGGCCACGTTTCTTGGACATGCTTTCAAACTTAAGGTAAATCAGAAAATTTCCATTATAAGTGCATTCCTGAGACAGCATCAGTCAGGATAGTTATAAGAAACAGAAATCGAGTTATTCGAAGCAGAAAGTGATTCAAAACAAGGAAGCAGGAGCCTCTAGGAAGGTCCTCCAGGAATGAGCCTCAGCGTAACAATGAGGAACTCACCAATCAGACGAGGTGCTTCTCCCATCATGATCAAGGGGTAAGAAGAACAGGGCCACCGCAAGACCCCTGCAAATTCTGCTGGGCATCCCCATGGTGGCCACCAGGCGCTGGAGTGGCAGTTCAGAAAGACCCAACATTTCCAGCTGTGATTGCCCACAGAAAGCAGTGGTGATGTACATCACTGGCTTCCAACTCAATTCCACCTTTTGGACATAACATGAGTGGATCTCCTTTGGTAAACCCATCTGGTATCTAGAACCCTAGCTGCAAGGCAGATTGAAATACATTTTTTAGTTTTTCAGTCTCTGCCACATGGAAACATTTTACAAAACAGATGGCATAGAGGACCAGTAAATGAACGATTTTGATTTAACAGATGAGTATTTGGTAAACACTGATTTTGTTTGTTTCTTTTGTATTAAAGGGGGATAGAGAATTTTTGGCAAATAGTTATAATAGTGCAAACAACAATAAACCACACCACATGAGTCTGTTATTTGGATGATTGGTGTCCTGTCCTACTGGATGTGTACAAATATTTATGCTTCATTGATGATAGTATTTGACAAAAGCTTTCCTTTCTCAAATGCATCAATGACTTCTTAACTGGAGAGGCTCTGTTTCAAATACTCTCTGACTCCATGTAGAGGAACCCAATCTGCAAACGCAGCTCTCTCAGTACAAAATCCTTATGGTACAGTGAGACAAGCAGAGAAAGAAAGGATGTCATGCTGGCAAATCCTAGGCCTGTATTATAGTTCAGATTAATCTAAAAAGCTACCAGTATTACAGGGAACCTAAAACCAATTCAAAGCAAACTAATCAATTCTAGAGAAATCAATTAATAGTGTATCATCAAGCAATGACAAAAACAAAAAAGCGAAGGCTTATTTATCTAAAAGAGAAAAACTATTCTGAAGTAATAGCAATGTTTATGATGTAATTCGAGTTGACAGAAGCATGAAAATTAGCATGTAAACTTTTCATGACTTTAAATGAAGCTTGACACTCAGTATCCCTTAACCATTTTTTTTGCTAGAAATAAATTATTATAGGGATAACAAGAAACACTTACCCCCTAGGTCAGATGATTAATTGGGCTGTGAATTAATCATCTCAAACAACTTTATAAAAAATAGACGTGTACAAATCACAGTGCAAAACACAAATTATTAACCTATGAAGAAAGTTAGCTTCTAAGAAGTGAAGTCTACATATAATACCAACTTTTAAAATCTTGAAAATTCTATTTTGGTTCCTTAAATCAATTTTTATCTTCCTTATTATTGTTTCTGCTGGGGCATGGGGAAAAAGAAGGTGGCAAGGCTCACTATTCTCTATTTTTCAAAAGCACTTTTACATAAGTTTTCCTTTTCTAGTTCTTCTTAAATAACTACAAATGTTTTAATTTTATTTCCTACGAGACCAGTCGGCTCAAGAAATTGAGTCATAGGAGTTCTGGTTCCAAATGGCAACGTTGGAGGATCCTAAACTAACCTCCTCCCACAAACACACCAAACCTACAGCTACGTACAGGAAAAGACACAATCTGGCTGAGCAACTGCTAGAAATCAGGTGGGTGAGAAAAAAAACCTGGAAGCAGGTAGGAGAGGCTGAGACCCAATCTTGCTGTAAACCTCATCCCCAGCGCAGTGATTCACAATTGGGAGGGGATTTAAAACCCTGAGCTACTCCCCCAGGAACGAAGGATCTGAATCCCGCGTCAGGTACCCTAACTTTTAAATCCTGCCCATGAGAGAGGAGCATACAAAACATCTCGTTTTGAAAGCAACGGGGCTGTGTCCAGGAGACCCACAGGCTCTAGTGAACTGAGAAATAGTTCCTAAAGGGCCGCTCATGGACACAGACGGACCTGCCCTGGGCCCAGTGAAGAAGCAGTTACCTGGAGAGAGCCCAGGCTACCTGGGAAAGAGGGTTATTTGCTTATCTCAAAAGCCTCAGCCTGAGGTGCATGTAACTTACTACACCTCTAGGGGCCACTGTAACACTCCCCAGAGACAGAAGCTGGCCCTCGCGGTATGTGTGCTCTTCCTCTGCTCTGCTTCAGGTTGCTAATACCCTGGGAAGGAGCTTACACACTCATCTGGTGCCCTGAATTTAGTGTCTGCCACCCAGGGGACACCTCTAGATCGCCTGGCTCTGGTGGCCAGCAGGCTTATGCTTGTGGGTCCCTAATAAACAGGAAGAGGTCTGAACTCACTGCCACCCACAGGAAACAGCAGCAAGGCCACAGACTCAGGTGCCCAGGCTTTCTGTGAAAAAGGCCTAATCTCTTATCTTCATAGTTGTGGCCTGAAGGGCAGTCTCCTGTGGAGGAGACTGTTCCACGATGTGACCACTGCTGGACATGCAAGCTAGAATCAGGCAAGAACAGAGACCGCCTCCCATCAGTCCCCCCAGAGATGGTCTAACTGACCCTTTCCTTAGGCTTTATGGCATGCTGATTTCCGCAATGGGCTGCTGCCCTGCCCAGGCAAGCATGTACTATAAGGCATTTTCCCTTGGATGGAACATGCATCCATCCCCCTCTCCATCCTGCCTTTTCTATGTAATTTTTTAGCACCTGCTAAGTATCATGAAGGACATCCACTTCCTCTTGCTACCATCCAAGATATGCCTCATATGTAAATTCTCCTTAACATGTAAATTCTCCTTAATAAACTCTACTAATTGCCAGACGAGAGTGACCTGCCTCTTCATGCTTTCCCTGTCCTCCACTTGTGGAGGGAGATTTCAGACTCAGGGCTTTGCCCCGAGTTTGTATGTATAGACAGCTTCCTATTAAACACACGTCTATGAGCCAAATATAGTTCTCTCCAGAGACGGGGAGGACAGTGGGAACCATCTTCGCACTCTCCCTCTGCCCCGCTCCAGGTCATTGACGTCTCTGAGGAAGGAGCTTGTGATAAAGTCCAGTGCCATGAATTATGTTTCTGCTGCCAAGGGGACACCTCCTTTGAAAGCCAGGTTCTGGTTGCCAGCAGGGCATGGGTTTACAGGATCCATGGGAGAGCAGCAAACTCAAACAGTTCTTAACTGGCTCTCACCTCAGGGTTCAGAGTAGAGGGAACAGACAGAAATGCCCATCTCTCAGTCTTCCCCTGAAAAGGTATATTGCGTATTTTAAAAGATGCTGCCTGTGGGCCCTGCCCAGGTAGGACTTTTGGTTGTCATCCCAATATGACAAGGGTTGGGTTCGAGCCCTAGTCAGATACATACAAGAATCAATCAATGAATGTATGAATAAGTGGAACAGCAAACCTCTCTCTCTCCAATAAAATTTTAAAAATAAAATAGAAATGTATTTAAATAAAAAGGAAGATGCTGCCTGTGTATCTGGTTTCCAATAAGCCTGAATCTAGGTGCTGACTGGAAACCTTGCCTTTGGCACATGGACCAGCTAAAAATAAAATAGCTTGCTTGGACAATCACAAAGGTTTGGAATACAACCATGAACCTAGGGTAGCGTTTAACAATAAGGTACATCTCAAAGAGAGTCAAGGAAAATGAAGAAACAAACGAATATGTTCCAAACAAGAAAGCATGATCAAACTTCAGTAAAAGACTTTAATGAAATGCAGATAAGTAACTTACATGATAAAGAGTTCAAAATAATGGCTATAAACATGTTCAATGAGCATTGGAGAGGCCTGGATGAACAAAGTGAAAATTTGAGTAAAGAGATAGAAAATATACAAGAGTACTAAATCAAAGTCATAGAGTTGAAGAATACAATAACTAAACCGAAAAATACAATAAAGGGCTCAATATCAGAGTAGATAATGCAGAAGAAGGGATCCGTCAACACAAAAAAGACAAGGCAGTGGAACTCAACTTTTAAAGAAGCAAAAAAAGAAAAGGATTTTAAAGAGTAAAGATTGCTTAATATAGAGAGCTTTAAAATGTGTTCAAACTTAAGTTATCAACTCAAAATAGATATAAGGTTGTTTTATGTAAGCCACAATGTAAAAACCTATAATACATATACAAAAGATATATATAAATAAATTGAAGTATAGAAAATCATCAAATCACAAAGGAAGAGAGCAAGAGAAAAAAGCAACAAGAGAATTACAAAACCAATCAGCAAACAAAATGGCAATTAGTGCATGCCAATCAATATTTACTTTAAATGTAAATGGACTAAATTTTTCAATCCTAAGATATAGAGTAGCTAAATGTATAATAAAATGAAGACCCATTTACATGTTGCTTATAAGAAATTAACTTCAGATGAAAGGACATATTCAGACTGAAAGTGAAGGGATGGAAAAAGAATATCCATATAAATAGAAACAAACAAAAGTTGTAGTAGCTATACTTATATGAGAAAAAATAGACTTTAAGACAAATACTATATAAGAAATGAATAAGGTGATTATGCAATGATAAGTCAATCCAACATGAGGATACAACATTCATACACATTTATGCGCCAAGCCTAGGAGAACCTAAATATATAACGCAAATATTAAGAGACCTAAAGAGACAGAGCAATACAATACTAGTAGGGAACTTTCATATACCACTTCCATCAAAGGATATATTATCCAGATAGAAAATCCATCAGGAAACACTGGCCTTAATGATGTCAGACTATATTGACCTAAAGGACATACAGAGAGCATTCTATTCAAAAGATAAAAGAGGAGGAAATGCTGCAAACTCGTTTTATGAGGTCAGCATTACCCTGATATCAAACCAGACAGGGACGCCACAATAAAAGAAAGATATAAACCAATATACCTGATGAATACAGACGTACAAATCCTCAAAAAATATTAGCAAATTGAATTAGACAATACATCAAATGGATCATACACAATGTGTAGAGAGTATTATTCCAGAGATACAAGAACAATTCAACAGTTGTGACTAACTCAATGTGATACACCACATTAACAAAATGAAGGATAAAAATCATTTGATCATTTCAATAGCTGCAGAAAAGCATCAACAAAACTCAACATCCACTTAAGATTTTAAAATCTCAACAGAGTGGATAGAAACATAATGAAGGCCATATACTTAGAAGCCCACAGCTAAAATCATACCCATTGGTGAAAAGCTGAAGTTTTTCTCTAATATCAGCAATAAGACAAGGATTCCCACACTTGCCACTTTTATATAACATACTATTGGAAGTCCTAGCCAGAGTAATTAGGCAAGAAAAATCAAACAAATCAGCATCCAAATCAGAAAGGAAGAAGTAAAACTGTATTATCTGCAGATGATATATTAAAAATTCCACCAAGTAGAACTAATAAATTCAGTAACAAAAATCTCTTGCATTCTACACACTAATAATAAACTACCATAAGGAGAAATTAAGAAAACAAACCCATTTACAATTGCATCAAAAAGAATAAAAAAGTTAGGAATAAATTTAACCAAGGAGGTAAGAGACCTATACATTGAAAACAATGAGACATTGATGAAAGAAACTGAAGAAGACACAAATAATGGAAAGCTATTCTGTGCTCATGAATTGGAAGAATTAAAGTGTTAAATATCCATATTAACCAAAGCAATATAGATTTAATCCAAGCCTTATCAAGTTTCCTTGACCTTTTTTTTTTCCACAGAAATAGAACAATTATAAAATGTATATGGAACCAAAAAAGAGCCCAAATAGCCTAAAGCAATTTATTATTCTGAGATAGAAGAACAAAGTGGGAGGCATCACATTTCCTGATTCCAAACTATATTACAAAGCTATAGTCACGAAAACAGTATGGTACTGGCATAAAAACAAAGGTATAGATCAGTGATTCCCAAAGTGGGGGCGCTGCAGCAATCCAGGGGGGTGGTGATGGCCACAGGTGCATTTGGGGGCGATGAGTAACTGCTATTAAAATTTTAAAAAAATTAATTTCCAGGGGCTGAGTAATAATTTTTCTGGAAAGGGGGCGGTAGGCCAAATAAGTTTGGGAACCACTGGTATAGATCAAAGAAAGAAACAGAATAGATAGCCTAGAAACAAACCCACACATTATTGATTTACAACAAAACCAAGGATTTACAATGAGGAAAGGACGGTCTCTTTAATAAATGGTGCTGGGAAAACTGGACAGCCATATGCAAAAGAAATAAAGTGGACCAGTATCTTATACCATACACAAAATTTACCTCCAAATGGATTAAATATGTGAATGTAAGGCCCAAAACTATTAAACTCCTTGAAGAAAACATAGGCTGTAAGCTCCTTTACATATAATTTTTAAAAAATTGACACCAAAAGTAAAATTAAATAAGTGGGACTAAAATCAAACTAAAATGTTCTGCACAGCAAAGAAACCATTGAAAAAATGAAAAGGTAACCTATGGATAAAAGAAAATATTCACAAACCATACTTCTGAGAAGTGGTTAATATCATATACTAGGGGCCCAGTGCATGAATTCGTGCACCTTGAAAGGAACTGTGGGCAGCGATGCTGCAGTGGGCACAGGGATGGGTCTTGGCTCATCCTCCACGCCCCTGCCTGGCCCTTCCTGCTGCAGTCCCCAGTCCCCTGTCTGCCGGCAGCCCCGCTCCCGCTGCCATCACTCCCACACGCTGATGGTGCCAGCCCTGCTCACACCCGCTGATGATGCGGAGTGATTGGGGCCCGTGCCAGCTGTGGGTGCGAGCAGCGGCTGCTGCCCCAATCGTCCCTCAGGAGCAGGGGGAGGTGAAGAAGCCCTGAGGGATGATTGGAGCCAGTGCCAGGCACTGGCAGCGGGTGCGAACGGTGGCTCCAGCACCGGCAGCAGGTGCAAGCGCCAGGCAGGACTGTGGTGCACAGGAGCAAAAAATTTTCAGTAACCACCAGAGGCTTGCCCCAATGACAGCGACCGGTGTCCTGCCTTGGTCTAGCACCCCTGCTCACTTACTCCACCATCCCGCCACAGTTGACGCTCACCATGTTCCGCACACACCCCCTGGTGGTCAGTGCACGTCATAGTGACCGGTTGTTCAGTTGTTCTGCCCTTCGGTATATTTGCATATTAGCCTTCTATTATATAGGATTTGCAATACAACTCAATAACAACAACAAAATCTGTTTAAAAAGGATAAAGACATTTTCCCAAAGAATACATACAGAGGGCCAGCAGGTACATGAAAAGGTGTCAATATCACTAATCATCATGGAAATGGGAATCAAAACCACAATGAGATATCACCTTGCACCTCTGAGAATGACTATTATAAAAGAGACAGGAAATAACAAATGTTTATGAGGATGTGAAGGAAAAGGATCCTTATTAACCACTGGTGAGAATGTAAATTGGCACTGCCATAATGGAGATTCCTCAAAAAATAGAAATAGAACTACCTTATGATCTAGCGTTATACTCCTAGGTATTTATCCAAAGGAAACAAAAACACTAACTCGAAAACTTGTCTGCATGAATGTGCCATTAAAACAGATCTCATGGTAATAATGAAGCTACAAAATACACAATAACATGAAATAATAAGCAACAATAAAAAAAGATGGGGTGGGTAGTCTGAGAACAAGTTCATAGCGTAATGAGCCTTCATTGTGTGGTGATGGTGGTGGTGGTGTTTGTGTGCCAGAATGAGTGTATTTGTGAGTATCTAATTCTATAGTAAAAGAACATTTAACATTAATTCAGCAGAAATATTTCAGTAATCAGTGATCTACTTAGCTTTGAAATTCTTGGGTTCTCTTTGGAAACACTGTTTAAAACTGCTATAGAACTTTCCTCCACCCTACTTTCTGGAGCAGATCTAAGAGATAACTTTATAGGGTTGTGTGTGTGTGTGTGTGTGTGTGTGTCTGTGTGTGTGTGTGTGTGTGCGCGCGCTAATAACACTAATCTTAGATACTTAGAGCCTTTAATTATAAATGGAATATTTTCTGTTCCCACTGAGTGTTGTAAAAAATGAAATACAACCACTATAGGAAAAAGTATTAATCAGATCAGTTCAAGGTCAGAACTTAAGTGAACTTAAAAATCAAAACTATACGCCCTTAATGTGATATATGGTACTTTATACAGAAGCTTTGGTGGTTGATGCCATCAACCACTTT
>NW_005874607.1:0-8341 GCF_000147115.1 Myotis lucifugus
TTTCCTTTGTAGGGACTAAGGGCCTGATTTGTAATTTTTTCTTACACTGATTTTCTCTCCTGTATTGCAAGTGTTCTCTTTCCTTCTGCCTGTGCTTTTGTCTGGTCTTTTTTTTTACCTACAGAAAGACAATGTGATTCTCAATCAAAGTGACGAGTCATCTTTCATTTATCACCACATCTGGGAAATTGCATGATGCTTCATATGGCAAATGCTGCACAAAATAAATTGCAGAGTGCCCTAGCTGGTTTGGCTCTGTGGATAGAATGTTGGCCTGCAGACTGAAGGGTTTGATTCCGGTCAAGGGTACATGCTGTGTTGTGGGCTTAATCCCCAGTTGGGGGCATGTGGGAGGCAGCCAATCAATGATTCTTTCTCATCATTGATGTTTCTATATCTCTCTCCCTCTCCCTTCCTCTCTGAAATCAATAAAAATATCTTTAAAAAATAAAAAAATAATAAATTGCAGAGCATGACTAGATAAGGAGCAGCATTTCTTTAACAAATAGCTGATAGTTTGAAGTAAATATTGCTCACAAATCTCAATATCACAATTCCTTAAAAATTTTTGAGGGGTGGAATAATTATAAAATAACTGAAATTAATGATGAAAAGCATAAATGCTTTTACTTTCTAAAATATGTTACTACATAAGTTTTTCTAGCAAAATAAATCAATGGAATACTGATACATTTTCTAATGAATTGAGTCTTATTGAGATGGTGGCTGTGTTTGCCACATTTAGAGTATATTGGGTGGGTAATGGGAAAGCTGGGGAAGTTTATTAAAGTTTCCAGATTTTCTGAGTCTCAACTATTGATTGAAAGTAATTTAGAGGAGACCAAGTTGTAAGGGTGAGAGTGAAATCGCAGGGACTGAAACGGAAGTAAACGTGCGCTCTAATCCTGCGCACTCACTCTCTCCCCCTTGCTCACTGGCGGAATGTGGGTTCGTTTCACAGGGCCCGAGAATGTGGGCTTTTCTTACCAATGTTAGCAGCAGAAATTTTGACAACAGTTGCCACAAACAACAGATTTTCTTTTGTGAAAAAACAAAATTAGATACAAAACAAACTAAAATTAATTATGCTAAGTAGAAACTTCTCAGATTGTCATCACATTAACTTTGATCACGATAAATGCAATTTATGAGTTCAGCAAAGTGAATGGCTGGAAAACCATCCTGTGGCTCAGGTTGATCAGGAATGCCAAAAATGTGATATATTGATTGTTCGATCAATTAATTGAGAGAAGGTGCACAGCCACTGTGGATAAATTATATTTACTGTGAACTCTTTTAGTTGTCTTCATTAATTTCCAATTAGATATTGGTCTTTCTGCACCCTGTAAAGAGCTAGCTATGTGCTTCAGGTTTATAAAATTATTGCAAGATAAAGTAACAATGGGAGAGAATCTGAAGGTCAGAAATAGAAAAGAACTTGTCCTGCCTCTGACCAGGATTGTATTTCTATGAAGTAGAGTGAGCTATAGTCCCTTAGGCTGCTTGCAAGTGCTTATTTAAACGTAAAAGGCCATCTGTGATATTAAGAAGCAACAAATACAGAGATGGCAAACACCTTCTAATTCAAATCTATCTATAGCCAAACCTGTAATCGCTACCCTCTGACATTTCAGGAACTTTGAAATGAATTTACAATTTATTCTAAAATGTGCCAAATGCAATTTACTTGGAGCTGCAGAATAGCCCAGAGTAGATTTGTTAGTCCAGGCTCTGAAACACATAAGAAGATTTATAATGGGGCTGCAGACATTTTCTTAACTCTGTAGGGAGTGCACTGAAACTGCGGTAATTACTCTGGCCATATTCAGCTCTTATGTATCATTTTGATGGTCCATGTAACAAAGCTGCTTCTTTTTCTCCTTTGATCGTGGATAGGTGAATTTTTAGTGATTACAGTGTTGGAGTGGGTTTTCCCCCCTTGATGAAAGAATAAAGGAGGTCAGAGCCTTAATTCTGTCTATTGAAGTGGGAGAGAAGCTTGACTCCAATGCTGACGCCAGTCATTGGGAAATGGGGGCTCAGGTTATTGGCCTCTAATGGACATTATGCTCTAGAAAATGGTTGAGTTCACTATGACCTCAATCTCACCCTTTGACTTTGGCATCTTGGCCATTTCCATTGCCTTTCCTAGGTTTAAAACCATATGGGCACCATTTTAATCATTCCTACATTCCTTTTCTCGACATATTGTTCTTTCTTTAAATATCCTACTGTTCATCTCCATAACTGTGCTCTTTTTCCCCCAGTCTTTTTTTTTTTTTAATTGACACCTCCTTCTTCCTCAGGACCATTTCCATTTTGTTGACCATAGTTTACTGGGTTTGTGTCCCTCACGATCCTCACATCTGTGCATGCTACATCATGTAATCAATTTAACAAACTTACAGAGTGCCCAGTACTCGCAGACAATTCTCAGGATCACCCATGATTCTTGTTTGCTATATGCAATCCCCTTTAAAAGATCTCCCTTTATGAGATCGGATTGGCAATTACTTCACAGACTAATCTAAGTAGCAGTTTAGCTATCCTGCTATAATCTAGCACTTTGCAGGCATGCTGTTGGGAGTATTATATTCTTTCAAACTCTCCAGCTGCCTCAAAACTGAGAGCTCACAGGTGGTGCAGGCCACTGCCATTAGTGCCAGTGACCCCTGCTGCTAGGAGCTGGGAGTAAAGGTTAACCCCAAGCATTCTACAGGTGCTTTTAAGGTGATGTGGTGCCTTATCACCATCAAACACAGACTCTAGAGCAGAGACAAGGGGGACATTCATGCAATCAGGAAGCATGAGTCTAACCTCAACTATCAGGGTAAGTTTAAATCAAATCTGAGTTATGTGGAAACTTTCCCTAGTTAAGATCTTCATAATATATATAAACGGATCTTGGTTTAAAAGTGTTGTTGTTTTTCTTGCTAATCTTGCTGAACTTAAAAACTTTCTATCATGCTGGGACTATTATTTGTCTGGGGGGAAAACAACTAAAACTCTCTGTAATTAGTAGATCTGATTATGAAATGCAGCTCGCATACATGGAGTATGCTCAAGCTGAAGAATTTAAAATTTGCTTATAAGCTGTTAAAGTGTTTGGGAGAAATGAGTTGACATTATGATTCTATTTCCAGACTGGCTTTTCTGATAAGGCATCCCTACCAGAGATGGGAAATGAAATACAATAGGAAATACGTGGGTCCCTAAGGCCAAGTTTCACAGTTAGCTTCATCAGATCATCCTTATTTCATATTTGATATGCTGTGTCTCAAACACACTCATGAAGTTATCTCACTAATCAAAGAAGAACACCGGTCACATCAGCAGAACATTGTTTAGGGTACAACAGCAACTGCGCTTTAGAAAAGTCCCTTTAACGAAGCATGATGATGCCTCCTGCATGATGATGCTTGGGCACATGTGTCTGTTAGAGGGAAGCTCCACTCTAATCCATCAGGGCCTGGGCCAACTATTAACAATTTGAGGAGCTGGGACATAGAGTGATGCTCTAATGTAGCTTCCTAGCCCCAGGTCGAGCCCCAGTGATGATGGAGAGAAGGCAGAGATCTTTTCCCAAGCTCCCACAGGCTGGATCAGGCTGGACGCTGAACAAACCATGCTAACGCATGGGAAAGGTTTGTTCTTTTTGGTCTTGGGTGCTGACAAGAGAAAGCATTCAGTCTTAACCCTGTGCTAGTCACATGGTGCGCCTCCCAGGTGTGCCAGGACAAGGTTGGTGAGAACTGGGGACTTCTCAGTAGAGTACATGAAATCCATGCGGGAGACTGGGACTGAGGAGTTTTTGTAAGAAGTGTAAGCAGTAGTCTCCAGCTCTTTCTCCAGGAATTTTGTAATTCATATAGGGTGTAGAACTGTAACAATATTTCTTTTATTGTTTGATTTTTTAATTGTTTTGCAATCTACCCTTTTATCATTAAGGAGCTGAAAAAGTGAAAATGCAAGTTTAATGAATAAAGTACTAAATTTTTGTTTGTAAAAAGAGCTGATAATAAAGATGTAATTAGTACAGAATGTTGTTATTCAACATTTGCCATTTACAGTAGGTGTGTAGTGATCTCATGGAGTCTTGAAAACAAGAAGACACACATCTGCAAACAAAACACCAGCTCCTGCTGGTTGGCATGACTCATGAGTGTCGATCCATGAACCAGAAGGTTGAAATTCGATTCCAGGTGGGGGTTCAACTCCCAGTCAGGGTACATATGTCCTCAGTGGGGGTTGTGTAGGAGGCAGCTGATCAGTGATTCTCTCTTATCATTGATGTTTCTGTTCCTCTCTCCCTCTCCCTTCCTCTCTAAAAAATATTTTTTAAAAATCAGCTCCTATTTCTTAGTAAGTAGTTATCTTAGAAAGTGTGTGCCCAAAGGTGATGCTTCAATAAGTGTACTTGCGAAAGTTGCAGTATGTCCCACTTCATGAAACATGGCTTTTCATTAGGTCACATCTGTTGTTCTGATTTAATTGTACACATTTTATTACAATCTTTGTGCGTGCATGGATAGTAAGTAGAGAGCCATGAATGTGTTCCACTAGCAGCAGGATAACTTGCAAAAATTTAAATGATTCCACTTATATCAGATGCTTCAAATATAAAATCCATTAAGATAAAGCCAAAATTTACTTAATATTTAAAACTCAATTCATGAAACTAAGGTAAACATTTTACACATTTTTTTTCTGTGAAAGACGAAATCTCTGGCCTCATTTGTGAATGCTATTGTAAAGTTGAGCAACATTGAAGATAAAACTATTTGTTGTGATGAAATTATGAATATTAATTTTACCGGGGCACAGTATCAAGGGCAAAAATGTTATTAACTAAATTAAGAAACCTACAGAGCAGAAATGTACTTGAAATTAGCTGTAGCACAAACTTAGGATGCATTATTCTATCAATAGAAACAAATCAAAATTTATAAATCTTTAGACAATAAGTCCTTCCTGAACATCCTTGATGGGTTCTTGGAAACTGTAGATTAAAGGGAAATGAGGTACAACAAAACCAATTTTATCATAGGTAATTGATATAAATAAGAGTTAAGTTCCTAAGGCATATGTTTGGTCACAAAAGCACCATCAAACTCTAAATAAAGACCCAAAATACATCTAATATTAAACAGCAAAATAAATGTGAGCTAACATACATTAAAGAAAGATTAATTTTTAAAAGTAAGGTAATTATTTTCCAACCTGCTTGTTTCAGTCCAGAATAGTGGGTGACCTAAGGTCGTAGGTGGCTTGAGCCTAGCCTGGCACCTCAGGGTGCAAAATGGGACCCACACTGGACAGAATGTTCTTCCGTCGCACGGTGCACTCCCACACACCCACACTCAGTGGGACTGCAACAATGTGGAAACACCAGCTCACCTAGGTGCACATTTTTTGGGATGTGGCAGGAAACTGTGGTACCTGGAGCAAACCCATGAGACATGGGAGGATGTGAAACTCCAAACAGATAGTGACCCTGTTTTCTCTGAGTTTTCTCTCTTTGCTGCTTATTACAAATAATATTTCAGAACAGTTTGAGCCTCTATTATGAAGGATTTCTATGAAATCAACCTAAGTGCCCTACATGATATTGAGCATTTTGTAAACAAATCCTTTAAATTTTGGTTGTACTTTATTCAAAACTGATTGGAAATCTTTAATTAAACAATTCAACAAATATACTACCAAAACTTGTTTTCAAATATTTAAATGTAAGTCATGAAACCATAAAAATCTTGAAAGACCATAGGAAGCAAAATCTCAGACATCTCTCATAGCAATATGTTTGACAATACATCTCCTAGGGCAAGGGAATGAAGGAGAAAATAAACAAATGGGACTACATCAAAATAAAAAGCTTCTGCACAACAAAAGAAACCATCAACAAAACAAAAAGGAAGCCCACTGTATGGGAGAACATATTTGGAAATGATACATCTGATAAGGGATTAATTTCCAAAATATATAAGAAACACATACAACTTAACAAAATGAAGAAAATCCAATTAAAACATGGGCAAATGACCTAAATAGACACTTCTCTAAAGTAGACATACAGATGGCCAAGAGAAAAAAATGCTCAAAGTCACTAATCATCAGAGAGATGCAAATTAAAAGGACAATGAGGTTATCACCTCATACCTGTCTGAATGGCTATCATCAGCAAATCAACAAAATGACAAGTACTAGTGAGGTTGGGGAGAAAAGGGAACTCCAGTACACTTGTTGGGAATGCAGACTGGTATGGCCACTATGGAAAACAGTATGGAGTTTTCTCAAAACAGTTAAAAATGGAACTTCCATTTGACCCAGGGATCCCACTTCTAGGAATATAACCTAAGAAACCCGAAACACCAGTCAGAAAGAATGTATGCACCCCTATATTCAGAGCAGCACAATTTACAATAGCTAAGATCTGCAAACAGCCCATGTACCCATCAGTAGATGAATAGATAAAAAAGCTGTGGTACATTTACATCATGGAATACTATGCAGCTGTAAAAAAAAAAAAAAAAGATTTCTTACCCTTTGAGACAGCATGGAGGGACCTGGAGAGTATAATGCTAAGCGAAATAAGCCAGTCAGAGAAAGATAAGCATCACATAATCTCACTCATATGTGGAATCTGATGATGAATAAAATACATCCAGAGACATAGAAGCATGGAACAGACTGACAAATCCCAGAGGGAAGGCAGGGTGGAGGGGGGGTGGCGGTGGGGGGGGAAGAAGTTAACCAGTTGGAACTTATACACATACTCGTATATGCATAGACCATGAGCACAGACAATAGTGTGATGAAGGCCTGGTAGGGGTGGGTGGGGAGTGGAGGGGGGTTAATGAAGAAAAGAAAGGGGGGACATCTGTAATACTTTCAACAATAAAGATAAATTTTTTACAAAGAACAAAATTTGCAAGCAACATAATATGGTTTATTCCTACAAAAGCATAGAAGAAGCAAATAAGTTATATGATGAAAGATCAGACAGTGTATAAGAATTATTTTAACATTTGATACCTTTGGAATATTTTGACTTATATGAAGAATATTTTGATTGCCTTATATTTTATAGAAAAATTTATATTCTGAACAAATATATAATAAAGTGGGAAGATCTAGAATTGTAAATCATCTAAATTAGGCACAATATTCCAACTCATAATAGAGGTAAATTTCATGTTTTGTCTTTTCAAATATTTATTAAAGAAGAGTATTTTAATATTAAATAATATTTAAAATTATTAATTGAATGAAGTATCCTTTTATATTTAAAAATAATTTTCAATGAGATTACTCTGTAGTAGAATTTTATCTAAATTAATCAAGTATCTCACCACTAGTAGAAAGACTATTTTCTCCTTTAAAAATTAATTTCCTCAATGAGTCAACCAAAGGTGTCAACAATTTCAAATATATTAACCATAAGTTTATATAGAAGAACATAGCAGGTAATTTGAGAAAACATTTAAACAATAAGATTATATTGAAATTACCAACTCCAGAAAAATACCAGTGACGTAATACAAGAGACATGTAGCAGCAACTGACTACAGTATGTTTCCATATCTACACTAATAAAAGAGAAACATCTAATTAGCGTACGACCCCTACCCTTCCCATTGGCTAATCAGCATATCCTTATGCAAATGAACTGTCAGCCAAGATGGCGGCCGGCAGCCATGCACTGAAGCGAACAGGGAGGCTTGCTTGCTCCAGTGATGGCGGACTCCAACGTTCCCCGGCCTCTCAGCTGCAACTCTAAGCAACTATGTTGCAAATATAGAAGCTAAACAAAACCCCAGAAACCGGCTTTCAGTCAGCCGGCTTCAGCCAGCCTGACCGCAACATTGTATCAAATACAGAATGTAAACAAAGGCCAGAAACCGGCTTTCAGCAGCGAGGCCTCAGAGCTAAAGCTGGCCCAGAATAGAAAAAAAAAAAAAAGAAAAAAAGGAGCAGTTGTGAGCTTCAGTCACCCGCCAGCCGGAAAACGGCCCTCAGCCCCTCACCCAGACTGGCCAGGCACCCCAGTGGGGACCCCCACCCTGATCCAGGACACCCTTCAGGGCAAAACCAGCCAGCCCCCACCTGTGCACCAGGCCTCTATTCTATATAGTAAAAGGGTAATATGCCTCTCAGCACTGGGATCAGCGGAACAGCAAGGCTCCGGGCACCCGGGATCAGCGTGACAGGGGGCAGCGCCCAAAACCCCCCTGATCGGCCTTGCGGCTCTGTGAGTGACGAGGGGGCGGGGGGCCACAACCTTCCCTATCTTGCCCTGCTCTGTTTTGTGAACAGGGGAAGGCGCCCCAACCCCCTTGAG
>NW_005874607.1:8441-15093 GCF_000147115.1 Myotis lucifugus
ATCCCCTGATTGCCCTGCAGCTCTGTGTGGTGACAGGAGGGAGCTCCCCCAACCCCCTGATCGCCCTGCGGCTCTGTGTTTGACAGGGTGCGCGCACCAACCCCCTGATTGGCCCTGCTCTGTGAGTGACAGGGGGCAGCGCCCCAACCCCCTGATCGGCCCTGCTCTGTGAGTGACAGGGGGCAGCGCCCCAACCCCCTGATCGGCCCTGCTCTGTGCGTGACAGGAGGTGGTGCCGCAACCTCCCCATCAACCCTGCCTTGAGTGTGACAGGGGGCGGTGCCCCAACCCCCCAATCAGCCCTACCCTGAGCGTGACTGAGGGTGGCATCGCAACCTCCCAATCCGCCCTGCTCTGTGCATGATGGGGCGGCGCCCCAACTCCCCAATCGGCCCTGCTCTGAGCCTGACCAGGGGCTGCACCTAAGGATTGGGCCTGCCCTCTGCCACCCAGGAGCAGGCCTAAGCCAGCAGGTCGTTATCTCTCGAGGGGTCCCCGACTGTGAGAGGGCACAGGCCGGGCTGGGGGACCCCTCCCCCCGAGTGCACAAATTTTTGTGCACCGGGCCTCTAGTCCTATATAATAAAAGGCTAATATGCAAATAGACCGAACGGGGAGAACATCCGAACAACCGAACAACTGGTTGCTATGATGTGCGCTGACTACTGGGGGTGTGTGCAGAACATGGCAGGCTTTGGAAGCAGGCAGCAGAGCACAAAACATGGCGGGCGTCAGCCACAGTGGGATGGTGGAGCCGGTGAGCGGGAGTGCTGGTCACTGTCATCAGGGTGAGCCTCTAGTGGTTACTGAAAATTCTTTGCTCCCGTGTGCCGCGGTTCCACCTGGTGCTTGCACCCCGCTGCCAGCGCCAACCCCACTTGCACTTGATTGCGTGGTGCTGCAGCCACTACTCACACCTGCTGCCAGCACCCGGAGCCAGGGCCGGACCAGCAGGCTGTGGGACCTGGGCAGTGATGCAGAATGGGATCAGCAGGCTGCGGGGCCTGTGGAGCGAGGCAGGGCCCAGACCGGCAGTGGCTGCAGGGGCTGCTGTGCTGTGGGCCCAGGTCAGGGCTCATGCAGGAGGCAACCAATCAATGTTGTCTCACACATTGTTTCTCTTTGTCTTTCCCTCTCTCTTCCATGCTCTCTAAAAAATCAATGGGAAAATATCCCGAGGCGACTAAGGGTGGGCAACGTTGCATGATTTCGAATTGCGCACTGGGCTTCTAGTCTATAATAATAAAAGTGTAATATGCAAATCGACCGAACAGCCAAACAGCAGAATGACCATATGAACAACCACATTTTGACATGCATTGGTGCCAGGCCAGCCAAGGTGGGTGTGAAGTAATTGGTTGGGGGGCCTGCCATTACTTCACAATGACCCTGCAGAGGGAGGCCCAGGCCACCAGCCAGTGGGGTGAGAAATTGAGGTCTCCATGATTGCCCCAAAGAGGGAGGCCCAGGCTGATTGATCAGGGGCTCCATGGAACCCAGAAGCCAGGGTGTGTGGTGGTGGATGCAGGCAATGCCAAGCCAAAATGGGTGTGGGTGGGCAAGGGTGGGGCTGTGAGGCAGCCAGGGCTGTGAAGGCCTACCATTGCACAAATTTCGTGCATCAGGCCTCTAGTTATAAATAACGCTAAAATGAACATAGGGGTGCATATATCTGTTTAAATTAGTGATTTGGGTTCCTTTGAATATATACCCAGAAGTGGAATCATTGGATCAAAAGGCAGTTCCATTTTTAATTATTTGAGGAGACTCCATACTGTTTTCCTTAGTGCTACATCAATTGCATTCCTGCCGGGGCTGACCAGCAGACCCTGAGCAATGGATGAATGATTATGCTAACATGAATTTCTGTGAAAGAGAGGGCTAAGGGACTGCTTGGCTATAGGAACCAAACAGCCCTATTCCCCTGCCTCCTTAGTCTTTTATTGTAACAACAGCTTGAACTAAAATTAACTATTAGATGCTATCAGCAGGGTAAGCATCCTTGAGAAGACACATGCGTCTGCAGTGTCCTTTAAGCAAGGATGTCTGAAGACTAAGTGTAAAGATTCCAGTAAACATCCTGGGGCTCAGACCTGTTTGGAAAAGTCAAGGCAGGGGCAGTGGCAGCCAACTCCTGTCCTGTGCCTTCCTACACATTCCCACCAACAGTACACAAGGATTCCTTTTTCTCCACATCTTCACCAACACTTGTTGATTTATTGATGATAGCTAATCTGACAAATGTGAGGTGATATCTCATTGTAGTTTCAATTTGCATTTCTCTGATTATTAGTGATATTGAGCATCTGTTTATATGTCCATGGTCATCTATATGCCCTCTTTGGAGAATTGCCCTCTGTCCATTTTTTAATTGAATTGTTTGTTGTTGTTTTTTGGTATTGAATTGTATGAGTTTTATATATATATATATATATATATATATATATATATATATATATATATATATATATATAAATTTTGGGTATTAGCCCTTTATTGGCTGTATCATTGAGAACATCTTCTGCCATTCAGTAGACTATTTTTTAGTTTTGTCTCCTTTGCTGTGCAAAAACTTTTCTGTTTAATGTAGTTTCATTTGTTTATTTTTTCTCTTGTTTTCCTTGCCTCTGGATATATATCAGAAAAGTATTGCTAAGAGAAATGTCAGAGAGTTTACTGGCTGTTTTTTCTTTTAGGAGTTTTATGCTTTTGAGTCTTACATTTAATCTTTAGTCTATTTTGTTTATTCTCATATTTGGTCTAAGAAGGTGGTCTAGTTTTATTTTTTTACTGCATGTAACTAAGATAACTAGTTTTCCCAACTCCATTTATTGAATAGACTGTGTTTACCCTATTGTATGTTCTTACCTTATTTGTCATATATTAATTGAACATATAGGTGTGGATTATTTCTGGGCATTATTCTGTTCCATTGATCTATGTGTCTGTTTTATGCCAGTACCATGCTGTTTTGATAACTATGGCCTTGTAGTATACTTGATATTAGGCAGCATGAAACCTCCAACTTTGTTCTTCCTTAAGATTGCTGTGGCTATGGTATCTTTTATGAATCCATATAAAATTTTGGATTATTTATTCTAATGAAAAACCATCATTGGTATTTTGGTAGGAATTGTGTTGATTCTATAGATTGCTTTGAGTAATATGGACATTTTAATGATGTTAATTCTTCCTATTCATGGGCCTATACTTCCACTTATTTGCATCTCCTTTAATTTCTTTCTTCAGTATCTTATAATTTTATGAATACAGGTCTTTAGCTCTTTAGTTAAATTTACTACTAGGTATTTTATTTTATTTTTTTATCAATTGTAAATAGGATTGCTATCTTAGTTTTCCTTTCTGATATTTCACTTTTGGTATAAAATGTAATAAATTTCTGAATATTTATTTTATATCCTGCTGTTTAATTGAATCTATCATTTCTAGTAGTTTTCTTGGTGGAATCTTTAGAGTTCTCTATATGCAGTATTATGTCATCTGCAAACAATGACAGTTATACTTCTTCCTTTCCAATTGGATGCCTTTTATTATTTTATTTTATTTTATTTTATTTATTTTATTTATTTTATTAATAGAGGCACCGGTGCACAAATTCATGCATCAGTGGGGTCCCTTGGCCTGGCCTGAGGGATTGGGCCAAAACCAGCTTTCTGACATCCCCTGAGGGGTCCCAGATTGAGAGAGGGTGCAAGCCAGGCTGAGGGACCCCACCGGTGCACCATCAGGGCCAGGGAGGGAAGCGGGAGGTTGGCCAGCCGGGGAGGGGCCACGGGAGGGCTCCAGGGCATGTCTGGTCCATCTCGCTCAGTCCTGATGGGGCGGACCCCAGCAGCAATCTAAACCTGTCGGAGCATCTGTCCCCTGGTGTTCAGTGCACATCATAGCAAGCGGTTGAGTGGCCTTAGCATATCACTAGCATATTAAGCTTTGATTGGTTGAACGGCCGACCGGCCGACCAGAGACTTAGCATATTAGGCCTTTATTCTATAGGATTGTTAGTTTTTAAATAACTATTATTGAAAGTATTACATAGGTCCTCCTTTCCCCCCTATAAACTTCTTCTAGCCTGCTCCCATCCTCCCCCCATACCCCAAGCCTTCACAGATTGTCTGTGTCCTCGGGTTATGGCCTTTTATTTCTTCTTGACTGATTACTGTGGTTAGAATTTCTAGTACTATGCTGAATAAGAGTTGCAAATGTGGACATCCCTGCCTGGTTGCCAATCTTAAAGGTAAAGCTTTTAGATTTTTTCCTGTTGAGTATGTATTAGCTGCAGGTTTATCATGTATGGCCTTTATTATGTTGAGGTATCTTCTGCCTATTCCGTTTCCTGAGTGTTTTGATCATAAATGGGTGCTGGATTTATCAAATACTTTTTCTGCATCTATTGATATGATCATGTGGTTTTTAGCTTTAATTTTAGTTATGTGGTGTATCACATTAAATGATTTGCAGATATTGTACCAAACTTGCATGCCAGTATTAAACCCCACTTGATCATGGAGTATGATCTTTTTTATGTATCTCTAAGTTCAGTTTGCTATTATTTTGTTGAGAATTTTTCCATCTATGTTCATTACTGGTATTGAATTATAATTTTCTTTCGTTATAGTATCTTTCACTGGTTTTGGAATTATGATAATGCTGGTCTCATGAAATGAGTTGGGGAATCTTCCATCCTCTTGATTTTTTGGAATAGTTTGAGAAGGATAGGTGTTAGTTTTTCTTTGAATGTTAACTATAAATCTCCTTTGAAATAATCTGACCCAGGACTTTTGTTTGTTGGGAGAATTTTTACTTCTTTAATTTTGTTGGTTGTAGTCAGTCTGTTCAGATTTTCTGTTTTTCTTGTTTCAGTCTTTGAACATTGTATGTTTTTAGAAATTTATCTATTTCATCCAGATTGTCCAATCTGTTGGCATATGGTTGTTTGTAATATTTTAAAAAATCCTTTGTATTTTGGTAGTGTCCCTTGTCACTTCTCCTCTTTCATTTCTGATTTTTTTTTTCTTGGTAAACCTGGTTAAAGGTTAATCAATGTTGTTTATCTTTACAATGAACCAGCTCTTGATTTCATTGTTCTTTGATATTATTTTTAAAAGTCTATTTTGTTTATTTCTGCTCTGATCTTTCTACTCACTTTGGGCTTTGCTTGCTATTCCTTTTCTAGTTTTATTAGGTGTAAGTTTAGATGGTCTATTTGAGATTTTTCTTATTTCTTGAGGTAGGCCTGAATTGCTATGAATATTCTTCTTAGGACTGCTTTCACTGTATCCCATAGATTTTTGGTTGTTGTCTTTTTATTTTCATTTGTTTCATGCTATCATTTGATTTCTTCCTTGGTACAATTGTAAACCCATTCATTGTTTAGTTGCAATGTTATTTAGTCTTCATGGGTTTTCCATTTTTTTCTTGTAATTTATTACTCGTTTTATCCCATTGTGGTTGTAAAAGAAGCCTGAAAAGATTTAATTCTCCTTAAATTTATTGAGAATTGTTTTGTGTCCTAACATTTGGTCTCTTCTGGAAAATGTCCCATGTGCACTTGGAAAGAATGTATATTCTGCTTTTTTGGGGTGAAATGCTCTGAAAATATCAATGAAATCCATCTCATCTAGTGTGTCATTTAAGGCTGCTGTTTTCTTGTTGATTTTGTGTCTAGAATATGTCAACGGGATGTTTAAATCTCCTATTGTAACTGTGTTAATGTCAATCTCTCCATTTATGCTCATCAATATTTACTTTATATATTTAGGTGCTCCTATATTGGGTGCATAAATGTTTACAATGGTTGCAACCTCTTTTTATTATTTTTTTAAAAATTAAATTTATTGGGGTGACATTGGTCAACATGATCATATAGGTTTCAGATGTGGGTTTCTATGTTACAAGATCTGTATATTGCAACATATGCTGATCATCCAAAGTCACATCTTCTCCTGGAACCATATATTAGGATTCTCTTTTTCCCCTGCCCCCATCCCTCTGGCAATCACCACACTGCTGATTGTGTTCATGGGTTTCAGTTTTATATTCCACATATGAGTGAAATCATATGGTTCTTAGCTTTTCCTGACTGATTTTTTCACTTAGCATAATATCTTCAAGGTCCATCCATGTTGTTGCAATTGGCTGTATTTCATCCTTTCTTATGGCTGAGTAGTATTCCATTGTGTATATGTACCACATCTTCTTTATTCAGTCCTCTATCATAGGATACATTGGTTGTTTCCATTTCTTAGCCACTGTAAATGGTGTTGGAATGAAATTAAGGGTTCATATGTCTTTGCGAATATATGATTTTGAGTTTGTTGGGTATATACACAGGAGATGGATTACTGGATGGTATGGTAGCTGTAATCTTAATTTTTTGAGGAATTGCCAGACTGCTTTCCATAGTGGTTATATCAGTCTACATTGCCACAGCAGTGAATGAGGGTTTGTTTTTTTCCATAACCTTTCCAATACGTGTTATTGCTTGTCTTGTTGATAATGGCCACTCTAACAGGTATAAGGTGTTATCTCATTGTAGTTATGATTTGCATTTCCCTAATTGCTAGTAAGGTTGAACATCTTTTCACATATCTATTGGCTGTTTGAATGTGCTTCCTGGGGGAGTATATTTGCA